>NW_016159369.1:8656-8915 GCF_001687245.7 Rhagoletis zephyria | reverse complement strand
CCGCCTAATCAGCTCAGCCAGTCACTCAAGCGTTGATTGCATTTAACTCTATTGATAAGCGTTTATTAAAAACATATTTACATATCTCTGTATGTACATATGTATATACGATAATATATGTATGTATGTACCTACACTGCCGGAACAAAGTATTGGCACAGTAAATTTTTCACAATATATGCAACAATTTTCATTCTAATATTTTTCCGCTAATTTCGTATAAAAATATGGTTCATTCTACAACAAAAAACATAAAAAT
>NW_016159369.1:0-8554 GCF_001687245.7 Rhagoletis zephyria | reverse complement strand
TTTTTTTTTTCACACAGTCTCTTCCATGCAAAAATTGTTTTTCGAAAATACTTTATATGGAAAAAATGCAAAACACCTTCAACAAAAAAAAATCTCAAAAATCAACGCGATTTTTTGCCCATACACACATACACACATACAAGAATTTAATGGGCTGCAAAACTGCATACTCAAAAAAAGTCTAAAAAATCTGATTAAAAAATTGAAAATTTTGATGAAAATTTGCTGAATTTTCGCGAGTTTTGCACAAAGTTTAGGAATTCTATTTTTATGTTTTTTGTTGTTGAATTAACCATATTTTTATATAAAATTGGCGGAAAAATATTAGAATTAAAATTGTTGCATATATTGTGAAAAATTGGCTGTGCCAATACTTGGTTCCGGCAGTGTATGTATGTATATACATACATATCTATATTAACGTAATAAGTACATACAGCTACTAGTTATCTTGTCATCATTTCAACGCGAATTCGTATATCAAACATTTGATAAGAAGCTTCAACGCGCCCAAGCAACATAGAAAGCGTAATGAATAGTCAAAACAATTCGTTAAATTGCTAAAAATACAATGACAATAATATTTTTTGCTTAGGTACATATGTACGTATAGCATATGTATGGGCAAATCTAAAAAACAGGTAACCTTTGTGTTATTTAGCTTTATTTTCATTTACTTATGTGTACACTTCGTATGTAGTAGGCAACTAAAGTGTGCTTTAAACAAGTAAGAAAGTCTAAGTTCGGGCGGAGCCGCACATTAAATACCCGGCGCAAGTATTAAATATATGTTTTCCTCCTTTCCGAAAGCTACCGCTACATGATAAGCCGGGGTGTATACATTTTAAGTAAACTAGCGTCCTTAAATTTCGAAATATTGAAATTTCAAGCATTTCTGAAATTTACCGTTATATGAAAAGCGGCCTCAATTTTAGTCCGATTTCAACANGGAAAATACGTCGAAACGATCTAAATCTTTCTATAACTGCTAGTGCTTATAACGTTACATACATTTGTATATACACCTGCAAAATTTTCTCTAGAAGTGTGTAAAAACCCTGATTTACTACTTTTAATGATCTCCTTCTTGTAGTGAGCATATTTCGAGCGTGTTATCAATTCAAATTTTTTTCGACTAAGGTTCGGATATTTGTTCTTACTTAATTGGAGCCTTATAAATTCAATGGCGTCCCTAGTTTTACCCGAATGGCTTCACTTTTCGTGATAGCGGTACTTGAAACTTTACTTAAATTTTAACTATTTTATAAAAAAAAAACCTCCCTTAGTATGTATGTATAATATGGCGTCTGGGTCTGCCACTGACTGACACGTAGTTTAACCCCCAAAAGCCCCCGCTGGATCCGCCACTGGTTCACTTTAACATATAGCACGCATACAATTTATTATTCATACATGAAGTTAAAGTTATAGCGCAAAAACACACATCTGAGTAATCAGTTGTATTGGAGCTATATGTTAAAGTGAACCTATTTCGATAATTTTAGGGAATAATTAAGGTAATATTAAAAAACCGGTATGTGCAAAATTTTACTAAAATAACTTCAAAACTGAGAGGGTTATTTTTAAAATAGTAGAATTTTAATCAAATTTTCAAGTACCACTATCTCGAAAACCGGAGCCAATCTGGTAAAACGCCATTGAATTTAGAACGTCCCAATTAAGTGAGTTGAACTTTCAAAATCTTTGCTCAAAATTTAATTTGAACCCAGCATATTCTTTCGTTTTCTATTGCAGCGATCTAAATGTTTATTCCTCGTCTAACTTTTGAAGCACTTGATGAAAATGAGTTACACTTATATTTATCGATCTATTGAGAGATTACGAATAGAATCATATATAAAACATATGTAGGTGTAGGTGCCCACAAATTTGAAAATTAAACTTTTTGTTTTGAAAGTGTACCTGTTTTTTAAGATTTGCCCATATGGATATTTATAGATATTTGTTTGCAAGCGAAGGCTTTTTATTTTCGTACAAACAAGATTTCGACAATTTACTGGCTCGTACACTCCCCTTTCACGCCGCATTTAACGAGCCAGAACATTACCTACACATACCCACAGCGCAGCGCGTGTGAGTTAATAAAGATAAAAAATACGATTTTTTTTTTTAATATTTTCATGATAAGTTAAGTGGTATTGAAAAATTTTTCAGAATAATTGCAAAATTTAAAATCAAGAAATAACCGATATCGTGCTTCAAATGACATAACTCCATTAATACTTAAACACTTAAAATTAACACTTTTCGATGATTTTAGAATAATTTTGGAAAAAATATATGTAATTGCAAACTTGTTTCACTATAAATACCGAGTTCAAATTTTAATGGGGTTACACCCTGAAAAAAAAAACAAAAAAATATAAAATTTATTTTTGCCAAAAAAAAGTTTTAAATATTCTCGACTCATGCCTTCTTGTGTCAAATTGAAAAATTTTGCTTGTATTTCCACACATACTCTTACTGCCCTCCCTAAATTGGAGCGCTAAGCGTTGCGTTTTCCATTGTCAACGAGTGTCAGCGCGTGCTATCCGCAAATCAACGCGGCGTAATTTTTGGCATTTTCCCATTTCCTCTCGTTTTTTCTTTCACTTTTTACCGTCAGAGCAATCAATTTGATTTAAATGAAAACATGCAGTTTTTGCAAACAGAAACATTTTTAAAGGTTGTGAATAGGGATAAAATAATTTCTCATTTCTTTCGAATTGCAACGTTTTTATCTTTGACGGTAAAATATGTATTGTCGTCATATGCTATTTTGTATGTCCTGTCTTTGTCTTGACTTAAGTTGTTTTGTCAAATGTCCACAGATATGTACTCTATGTATTTGGAAGCAAAGTTGTTTTTTTTTATAAATTTCATAGATCAGAAAAAAAAGTTAATTTTTAACCTATTTTCGACCGTCAAGTGTAATCCCTTAAGAGATAGAAGATACACACGCTGTAGTATCCGTTGGGTTGTAAAAAACAGTGGTTGACTCTATGGCATCAATTTCTATATTCCACGCAGTTCTTCTTATTATTTTTCATGAAACTTAGGCAAAGCCAAGGCTATGTAAAAAAGGGGATATTCAATCCCGGTCTTAGATGATAAAACCTCTAGTTTTAGCTATTTATTTCTTATTAAAACGTGCATCTTTCAATCGCTCCTTAAGTAGGTCCCCTAAATCGGCCGACCTGAGCGCTAGTAGTCTTCAATTTACAGAAGTTTTTTTTGTTGTGGATTTTACCTAAGCAGATGCGGTGGTCTTTCTTGGGTTGTAAATCTATCTAATTCTATCTCCACTAGTAGGATTTGAACCCGGTTCTTATGAGGCAAATGAAGCTCAACGTCTACTACAGGTTGTGGTTGGACTCCGATTACGGTATTCATAGTGCGAGAGTTCATGGTTTCGACAGCAGTTTCGTCTCTTTTGGCGACACGTTGCTTTGGCGGAAGTTTCCACTGGATTTTCATGACTCAGTTAGCAAAAGTAAGTCAACAGCGCATACGCAGCTACGCCAGTGGCTTCAAAGATCGGCGTGAAGAAATCAAAATGCCCGTAGTTACCGGCTTGGTTAAGCAAACAATTCCATGTGATTATAAAGGGTGTTAGCTAAGTACCCATTGGTCCGTGTAGAGGATATTTCGGTAGTTAATAATTTCCAATCCAAATTTATATTTCCACCTCAGTATGTGCAGGGTTAAACTCTATTTACTTATCGTGTCACTGGGCCATAGCGAAGCGTCAGCAATGCAAAAATATCGCAAATTAAAATAAACGCATGCCGATTTACATACTTAGATACCTCATTCATTAACAAATGCAATGGCATTTCGCTCGGAGACTTTTTAGTTTTTGGTTTTGCGCTTTTGGCTAATGTAGACAGCAACTAAATTGTCGGCAAATTGTTGATAATTGGATGTAAGGTTGATGGATGAGCAGAAAGAGTGAGTTGTGGCTAATTTTTTTTTTGTATTACATTGGATCTGTTTGCGTTTTGAGGAGGGCGAAGGGGGTGTTTAGTCATTGAGATCAAAGTACAGCCATTATGAATCACTTCTAATTGTTTAAAGGTCTTCACTGACCACAGTAGCGTTAAATAAGTTTGCTTACCACCTTTGAGGGGCGCAAGCCGAATTGAGAGAGGGTCTCGAAACCCGGAAAGGGCTTAACTGCATTCTTTTTGTCCCATCAAAGACCTCTGCGTCGCGGTCTGCCGTTCTGTGCTAAGATCTTCCTCTATTAAAGTTTCTGAAATATTTTCATGTATAAGCCACAGATTATTTTTAGAAGAATTATATAAAAATACACTGAGAGGAAAAAATTAAAGATATAGAATTAATGCCTGTTGGAATTTCCTTTCTGTGTAATTTTTTATTACTGTTTGCTTTTCTTAATGCTCTGACGCTGTTGTTCGTCTCAGATGTTCAAATAAATCGTCTTCAACGGTATATATGCAGGAGTGTTTTTATTTATTGGGTATAAAAATAGTTTTCAATCGAAAGTGATGATGCTGCGGATGCATTAAATACGCTCAAATTATACCATTATATTTGTTAGTTTGCATGTGCGTATGTGTGTCTTTATTTACATTCCCAAAGAGGCTGGTCGCATGGCGTCAGCTGGTTGAACGTTCTTGAAGAGGCTAGCGAAATGCATTAAAAATGATTTATTTCCAGCCAAATGTACGATGGTTTCGCTCATTTTAGGTTAGGTAAACAAAGTGTAAGCGTAGCACAATGCTTAGTATTTTGCATAAGGAATTAATCACAAGAAATTTATTTTACAAACAGCTCTTATTCTTGTTTACTTTTAGACTCACTACAATGGCGTCTTCGATTGCTTTGCCAAAATGTATCGCCAGGAGGGTCTCTTCTCCTTCTGGAAGGGCATACTGCCGCCTGTGATAGCTGAAACACCAAAACGTGCCATTAAATTCGTCTGTTTTGAGCAAACAAAGCCGTTATTCCTCTTTGGAGCGCCAGCACCTACGCCACTAGTGAGTACATACATTCTTTTCAGCTTAACATTCCATTTCATTAAAGGCATTCTTTATTAAATACTTTCCTTGGAAATTCTAATTTCATTCATTAATTATGGCCCCTTTTTAACCCTCTTCTAACCACTCTTCTCTCCTCTCCCAACAGACATTCTCGCTGGCCGGTCTCACAGCTGGCCTTATCGAAGCCATCGCCGTCAATCCCTTCGAGGTGGTCAAAGTGGCGCAACAGGCAGATCGCACGAAAGCAAAGGAGGCGGCAAGCACTTGGACTGTGGCACGCCGCATCGTCCAGACCGACGGTTTGGGCTTCCGCGGCCTCAATAAAGGCGTCACAGCAACAATGGGTCGCAACGGCGTCTTCAATATGGTCTACTTTGGATTCTATCACAGCGTCAAGAATTACGTGCCCGCCTTTGAGGATAGTACACAGGAATTCTTCCGCAAAGTGTTGATCGGCTTCACATCCGGCACGCTGGCCTGCTTCGTCAACATACCGTTTGACGTGGCGAAGTCACGCATCCAAGGACCACAGCCACAGCCAGGCGTCATCAAGTACAAGGGCACCTTCAGTTCCATTGGCATTGTGTACCGCGAGGAGGGATTCCGCGCGCTCTACAAAGGCCTCGTGCCGAAGGTGATGCGATTGGGTCCAGGCGGCGCGATCATGCTGCTGGTCTTCGAGTATGCCTACGAATTTTTGCAAGTGAAACTGGCCTAACAAAGGCGAATCCGGAGGCCAAATGAGTATTTGTATAGAAAATTTGTAATAACTGCCCACAGCAAGACACACACACACACACACATACATAGACACCGAGACACACATACACATGCACTTTGTACGGTATTGATTAACTGATATGTATGTAAATTGTTAAATTTTGATTGTTATGATACAGCTTGAGGAAGAAAAAACTTTAATAAAAAGTAATGTTTTTATTTTTTGTAATTTTTACGAATACACTTAATTTGCCAATTTTCGTTTTTCCTGCTGACTTTTAATGATTTCTGTGGTCCAAAGCGCTTGCACGTTTCGCCTCGAATTTGGAGCAAAGCTGTGTATAATTAACAAATTACTGCGATTTTCATATTTTTCTAGCAACGCTGCTGCCTTTTAATCTTGCTCTGATTTTTTTTGTTTGCTTCTTTGAAACCTTACGGTCGGATAGTAAAAATCGCAACTGGTTTAAGTAGCTGCAGCGGTTGGATGTTGGATTATTTCATTGCACCCAGATGTGTTGGTGGTTTTGATGACGGATTGACGTTTGCCCGATCACTTAGCCGTGTGCAATGTGTTGTTGTTGCCTCAAGAGGCAGACGAATTGAAATTCATGAAATTCTGCTGCTGGCTGCTGATGGCTGAGGCGTATGCGCGCCAGCACGATCAGTTTTCATATTTATCCCAGGCGAGGTATCAGTGTATGCAGTTAAGTACCGATTTGCTTGGCTATTTAAGATTGTGTAAAATTTCATAGCGAATTATTAATTGAAATGCCTTTGTTTGAAAATGGCATAAATTCGGAGTTTTACAACATTTTATCTGGCGTATATTGAACCAAGCCATTCCAGAATGAAAGGGGGCATTAAATCTTACGCCACAGTTTAGCTGTGGAAAGTTACGCCAACGGCTGCGAAAACCTGTAGGAATTGAGAGGCTTGTTGGTCAGGTGCATCATGCACGAACCTCTCATTCCTCAAGTCAAACTTCAGGGCTGATAAAACGTTTTCAAAGGTCTCTTCGTGGAGCATTGGGCTCCAACTTTTTAATTTGGTTTGAAAAAGCGTCAATGTTACAAAAACCCACAAGGAAACAGCTTCCATGTCAGTTTCAGAGTTTATGGTTGACATAGAAACCGGTTCCTTCGAGCGGCTATTCCGATGGATCTCTAAAGTCAGCCAAATAATTGCGGAGATTCTGTTTTTGATTGAAAAGGCCGTGGTTTTCTTGGTTCAGTGAAATGTCGTTCCACCTCGTGTAAATTTAATGCAAAGGCCTCTGTGACTATCTTTTCTTCTAGAGAAAGGTAGCAAATTTTATCGCAACACCTCTCACGGTCTTTAGACCATGACGTCCAAGCGCCCAAGCTTCCAAACTTCAATATAATTTGTTTGAATATCCTTCAACTGACTCTCTTTTCTACGTCGTTGCTGTTTTCATAAAAGCCAACAGCTTAATGATGAGGACTTTCCCTATTCTATCGAAGTTTTCCTCCAAGTTCAGGGTACACTATGGACTTTGACACAGTTTCTTAGGTGTGGATTTGTGAATCGACACAGTTTCTTAGGTGTGGTGCTAAAGTCATCGTGGCATTGTAAGGCCGACTTCTAACTCTGCTTACCAGCATCCATGGCTGAAGTAATTTTTATTCCTTAGATAAATTTGCCATTTTTGAAAATAATTTTATTAAGAAACGTTTTTCTCGCTCCAGGGCAACGCTTCCGTTCCTTCTTATTTCTTCTCTCTTCTAATAGCAGACTAACTTCACGGTCTTCTAAGTGGTTTTTGCTGAGCTCAAGAAAGTACCGGGACCGAAACCAAGTTGTGAGCGGAACTAGGCCATGTTTAAGAGACTAAAGGGCCAGTATAACATTTTCTAGACCAGTATCTCTAATTTACGAGGTTACACCAACTATTCGGCTCTCGTACATACAGGATCTACTGAACTCTTTACTTCCATTATATTTGTGTGGCCCTTGCTGAGGTTGGCTATCCTTGGGTCGTGCCTACAATGCTCTCTCGAATGTGACCAGTGCCTTCTTATCCTAGTTCGACTCCTTTAAAGCTTCTGAGCCCTACGTATACGTGAACTGACGAGGTGATGTATGCAGAGCGTGGCTTTGGTTCGTCGAGGAGAAGTTTCGCCATTTCAATAGGCTATCTTGCCTAAGCTGGGCGCGAATTGAAATGCTAAAATTAAACTTCGTTCGGCATTGAAAGCCGTGGATGGGTCCTTCTCAATTTTTAAAGGAGTTGAAAGTGGTAATGAACTATGGGTCCGTCAAGTTATGTTAAAAGGACTTTCCGCTGATATCGAAGAAAATACCTGTTTAATTTCCTTGAACCCTTGTTTGAAAAATTGGCACACAAAAAATTTACATACTTGTCTGAGATTCAGAGTCTGAAACAAGTAAGGATTGATTTGGAAAGCTTTCGCTTTCCTTAAATTTGGCGAAGATTATAACTCTGCATTACGAGGAGGCCACTTCTTTTTCATCTTTGCCCATATTTTCCTTCATTTTTTCCGCGAATAAATAGGCTGTGACTATATGAAACTCAATGCTGTGAATAGGCCTCAATTTCGTAATTATTGAAAGTAACTTTTGCTATTTTTTCAACTCTTGCCAGTTTTACATTTACATATGAAGTCAATAGCCTTGTTTACCGTTAGTGTAACTAACCGTATTAGGGTCAAACATGCTATTTACGTTGGCCTTCAGTGTTTAGACAAGCAAAAGCCCAAGTAAGCATAAAACCGCAGATATTTTAACACTTCACATATTAGCTGAATATTACGAGTATGACATTTGTCCTAAGCAAAACCGCTGAC
>NW_016159368.1:55330-88232 GCF_001687245.7 Rhagoletis zephyria | reverse complement strand
ATTTTTTTCACATGACAGTGTATATGAGCAACGAGTCCTTTTTTTAGCGTCACTTTCTTCTCTCGCCAGAAAAAGAAACAGTAAAGCATTGTTCTTGCAAATATTTCAATCAATGGAGTTCCAGAGACGAGTACAATAAAAAGTAAAGCAATTTTGGCCTTAAAACGTTTATTTAAGCAAAAAATTACTAAATTTTTCATTGTCACTCAAAAAATTCATAATGGGATTTTTTTAATAATTCTGGGAAGTTTTAGAATAGAGGCAATGGACGTTGGCATCAAATACAACATATCTGTCAAGTTTCAAGAAACTACCACGAGATTAAAAAAAAATGGCAGCATGCAGAATATCTGTCGCAGCTATTTTACAATTTTTGAAATTTTACAATTTTTATGGTTACTAATTTAAGATACTTCAAAATGTTACAAAAAAACATTGAGTAAAATATGACTATGACTTGAAAAACTAAAATACCATTTTTAACAATTTTTGTTTCCCCGCTCGATATGCATTTTAAATTGTTATACACTATGAAGAAAGCAATATATGTTTATGTTCACTATGAATAAGTAAGTGTAAAAATTTTCCACTCCAGTATTTCATTATTTTTAAATAATATTACTTTTAAGTTAAGGCGTGCATGTGTAAACGTGTTAGATGACTGTGCATGGTGCTACGGGGCGTATACGTTACATACGCACCTACGGCTATATGAGTACGAGTCAAGGCACCTTGGTACGAGTGATTATTTTTACTTTTTTAGTATGTGGGCAATTCTCAATTAGTTCGAACTTTCGCATGACTCGCCAGTTTTTATCCGGACACATAATTTTCACTCCTTTTTTAAAAAAAATCAGGTTAAATATATTGTGTAGATTATGAAAACAGGACCACCATACATATTCTCAAGCCAAATATGCATACATACATATAATGCAGAAGTAAAATTGGAAAATTTTCATAAATAAGTAAAAGTGTGACTCTCCTATAATTTTTTTATTTTTACATTGCAAAATTTTGTGCGTTGATTGCTCATGTTTGAGTTTATAATTAACTGGTAGTATTTGTCGGCCGCTGTGGTGTAGTGGTAAGCAGTGCGCGCTTCCACTCCGCGACGCCTGGGTTCAAGCCCTGGTCAAAGCAACATCGCAAAAAATATAGAAAAAAGGTCTTTTCTTAACAGCGGTCGTCCCTCGGCAGGCAATAGCAAACCTCCGAGTGCATTTCTGCCATGAAAAACAGCTTCTCATAAAAATACAATCGCCGTTCGGAGTCGGCGTAAAACTGTAGGTCCCTCCTCTTTGTGTGACAACATCAAGGTGCACGCCACAAATCGCTTATATGCTCTCATTAGAAGATAGTTAAGAAAAAAACAATTTCTTTAAAAGGTTACGATGCGTGCACAAAAGTGAAAATGGATATTTTTTATCAGGACATCATCTACAATTGGAAAATTTAGCCAAATACGTGTGTGCTCCATTGTACAATATACTATTAAGCTATGGTCGGTCCTCTAATCAACTCTATGTGAATTTTCACATATAATCAGTAATGGAATTTTCTTCGTTTCTTCATCTATTTTACGCCTAAGCCTAGACACTTTTCACAAACACAATCTTCTAGTTTCTATAGGTCATATCTTTCTATGTGTGCAGACTTTTAGTTAAGCGTTTGTAAAAATGCAATATTTGTATTTAAATAGAAGGAAATTCGTTTTTATTTAAGAGACGGAAGAATCACTACACATTTACCACATACCAAACATTTCAAACCCTTAGTAAATTTGCAAACTATTTCCAAAGTTCGCGCAAGAAAAGCCCTACCGAATGCCAACAAGCAGCACATATACATACATACATACATGCTTATGTATACGTAATCCATGAATTCTACAATTTAAATCATAGATGGGCACACCAATACAGTCTCATTTTGTCATGGTATTCGTGAATCGCGCTGAGTAACAGTTGCCACTTTTCTATACTGTACAAAAGTGCGTCGTTTTTTGCGCGTGTTAGAAAACGCTCTTACAAATTTATATTTAATTTGTATTATGAACATGAAACGAAAATAATAAAATATAATAAAAAAATAATGAAGAAATAATTTCAAATAATGAATTATGAAATTAATTTTTATAAGTACATATGTACGTGCATGAAAAGTTTTTTAATTTAATTTCATTAAACTAATGTTTTAAAAAATGATAGTTTATTCAACAACAAAATTCACGAATTTAAAATTTCTAAACTTTGTAAAAAACTCAGTATTCAATAAAGTATACTAAATATATTAAATTGCCGTATCGTACATACATATATACATAAAACCCATTACAAAACACTTTAAATTGGTTTACACAGTTCGGCAGTTTGACTTTTTTACCATGACAAATAATGTTGCCTTATATTAAAAGTACGATTCCAAGTAGTCGTATTACCACGTAACAAGCTTTGGGCATTATTGGCTTTTCTTAAAACCCAAAACTATAATTGGCATTCATACGCAGCCATTTTGGGCATTGTTACATATATAGGTGGCAACAACGCGCTAAAATTACGAATAAAAACATTCAACGGCGAAGCGTAGTGTTACTCTCATGAAAACTGAAAGCAGACTGAAGTGAAATTCGCTGCGTCGTTTCTGTATACGTATAAGCGCTGCGACGCAGACGCTACTCGCGAGTAGCGTTTTGCCCATCATTGATTTAAATCAATAAGTTACTAACTAAAACGAAAAACGCAAAACCACATACAAAATTTAGCCAGCACAATAAGCAACAAAAGTATAGTGTGACAACAACACAAAAGACAATAAATCGCCATCAAAGGTTCAGAGCCAATCGCAAAAACATCCTGGCCACTGCGAAATCAGCACAACAGCACAAACATACATACATACATACATAAATACATTAGTAGATAAAGGAACCAGCAACAATAAGCTGTCGTATATAATTACATTCGGTCAGTCAACAGTCAAAGGACAGCAGTTGTTTGGACATAATCAACAGAACATGACAGGCGCCACAGTTTAGAGTCACACGCAAGTACCGAGTAAATACACTGAATAATAAAAAATAATAATAAACAAATACAAAGCAGGAGTTGTAATAAACAGTTGAAATGACAATAATCAAGCGGCAGAGTAAAAACAAAAAGCAAAGCAAAAACAAGAATTATAATGTAAAAACAGTGTTTATCAAGATAGTTGCAAAATAGGCCAAAGCAAGGAAGCGATGGTAAATTAGTGCTTTTTGCAAGGAACATTCACAGGCTACCGTCAACGGTGGCAAAAGTAACTGTGATGGAGTCTATTGTTCCAGAATGCAGTCATCCACCCAAACACATCGACAATAAACTTTTATTAAAGCTGCTATGCTTTTTAAGCGCTATTTAGAGGTTCACATAGCGGACGAGGAGTGAAGCTCAAATCATTCGTGTCAAATGGTAATTTATCGTAATCGTATATGTATGTAGGTATGCACATACATACATGTGTACATAAACTGTCATTGGTTATCAACCTATACGAAAGAAGTTACTCATACGCCGTGTTGTCGTTTTTTAAAAATCATGACAGCGCCACACATTTGTGCATACATACATATCGTCGCTTAAAGTACCAAACCTCGTATCGTCGTTCTGCAAAACCTCACATTTTATGCCAAATTTTTCGAGTGAGAATTGCACGGCGACGTATTTGGATTGCATACAGCAAAACCACTGAAAATTGTATGTACTGTAAGGTGATTAAATATATAAGGATAATTAGTTAATTATATGTTTACCAATTCTACAAGGCAAGATTAAATAAGTACATATCGTCACCTCAAATGCAAAAAGCCGTAACTAACAAATTTTTTTTTCGATAAAACAATAGGTTTACTTGTAATACGATGAAAGGCATCATAATCAGTTAAGAGGAAATGTTGGAGTTTTAGTTATTTAGCTAGCTTTTTGCATTTCAGTATGTATGTATGTAGGTATGAATGCCAAAGCTTGTGAGAAGAAATAAGCAGCTAAAGGTGCCGAACTTTCAAGAGATTTATTGTTATTCTTAGGCACATGTTCTCAAGTAGCATTTAAAATTTTTAAAATTTTGTTCTGAAAAAATTTGTTTGAAGTGCAGATATTTTTTTTTTTTTTTATTTAAGAAAATATCGCTTAGCCGATATTCACTTATAAGCTTGTATACATATCAGTGTTCGTATGGAATAGTAGCTTATGTGGGGAAGCTGGCTTTGGTATAATGCCACCAGTGTATGCATTCACGGTAATTACCTACATATATGTTTAATAATAATAATATAATAGATTGGCGCTTACACATAAGTTAGTGTTTGGCCGAGCTTCTCCTCAAACTTGCGGCGTGCGCCTTGATATTGTCACACAAAGCGGAGGGACCTACAGTTTTACGCCGACTCCGAACGGCGATTGTATTTTTATGAGAAGCTGTTTTTCATGGCAGAAATACACTCGGAGGTTTGCCATTGCCTGCCGAGGGACGACCGCTGTTAAGAAAAACCTTTTTCTAAATTTTTTGCAATGTTGCTTTGACCAGGGCTTGAACCCAGGCGTCGCGGAGTGGAAGCGCGCACTGCTTACCACTACACCACAGCGGCCGACTGTGCCAGCCGATTAAAAACCAATGCACGGGCATGCAAGCACACATACTAGGGTGAGTGACTCGGTTTTTCCAAACCGGTTTCAACCGGGTTTTATAAATATTTTTAGGTGTTTTTTTGAAATCTTAATTTTTCGAATACTGCGTAAGCAAAATTTTTACAAACTAATAATCCGGGTTTGCACTTAGTTTATTTATATACTAGAATCAAACAATTCTTAGTACTTATTTTATTGAAAATGCAGCTATAGAGTACTGGAAAAATTTCCACTGCAGAAAATGTATTAAAAAAAATAAAAGCAGAAGCGAACAAAAATCTATCACTGTTTTTCTTGTAGTAGCAGCTTATTAAACTCTATCCAAATCAGTGAATTGACTACCTCTAACGGCAGGGTGAGGAAAAGCCCAGATTTGACGGGCCTCACTAATTTTTTCGTCTTCAAACTTACTTTGCCTTACTGATTCCTAATTTAAAGCTATATCTATTTTTAGCAATCATATTTTAAGTTTGGTCAGTTGAAATAAATCGAAAACCGGTTTTCGAAAAAAGGCGAATAGTCCAACACGCTAATCATTTACACATACATACATAGGTCCTTGTTAATATATGGCTAACTATTTAGGCATGTCTTTGTATTCATGCCCACGTGTCATATTAACTAATGACAAGTGAAATATGGAAATTCCCGGATCACTTAGTGGGTAAACTTTATGCTAAATAGAAGCTAATCAATATTTAATTACCGACTAAGTATTGCTTTTTATATATGGTTATGAATTATAGGAACATAACAATAAAAGTCAATGCACTTCGATCACTTGTGCCAGCTAAATAATAAGTCCGCATTCAAAAAAAATGAAATATAGCTAAAGGTGGCTAAAGTATGGCGTTTTCATAATTTTTATAATTTTTGCCATCGGCTTTGAAGTCGACAAATAGATGGTGAGTGTGTCGATCCTTTTCTCGCGGGACTTTTCCAAGATTGTAAATACCTGATCCATGGGGGATTTGCCAGGTCCGAAGTCACACTGATAAGGCCCAATCAGCTTGTTGATGGTGAGCTCCAGTCTTTCACACAGTACGCTCGATAAGACCTTGTAACCTATGCTTAGAAGGCAGATCCCGCGGTAAATAGCTAAGCTGGCAGGCTGTCAGTTGCAGCAACTTTATTGCTAATCGTACCTCTTAATAGTCTGGCGGTGGAACATCGACTCCGCCCTCATCGACTGGGGGCTGGGGTTTGTCTTCTCCATAACTTTTCGTGCTGCTACCATTCAGTGGGGTAGAATAGTGTACCCACCATAATTTACATAAGTACTTTCTGGACATCGCCATTCTTGTTTTTACAAGAGTTCCCCTGGTCTTGAAATCTCCCGAAAGTCGCCTAACTCTGTGGTAAAATGTTCGACCGTTTTTCCTATCGGCCAGCATTTCAAGCTATTCGCATTCACGGGTTCGGCCTTTCTCTTCTTATTACAGCAAATACAGCGGTCCCTCACAGCTCGCGTTGCGCCCGATTGCAGGTTCTCCACAAAGTAGGCTCACTGAAATAAGACTACATCTTCGGCGGTGGTACGTAATGGGCGGGAAATGTGGTTCCATTGTTCGGATATCTCGGTTTGTTGAAGAGTGCTCTCAGAGAGCAGGTAAATTGGCCGTCTGTTAAGATTGCAGCTTTTGGACGTTAAGTTTTCCTTGCATTGTTGGGCTGCACATAAGCGTGTGCGTATCTTGGCTGCAACAAGATAGTGGTCCGATTCGATGTATGGCCTTCGGAGTGTACGTACGCCTAAAACACTGGAAGCATGCCTTCCGTCTATCGCAACATTGTCGATTTGGTTTCTCGTTTTTCGATCTGGAGACCGCCATGTATCTTGGAGGATATTCTGATGCTGGAACCCAGTACTACATATTACCATATTTCGGGCCCCGACGAACTCGATCAGCATCAGTCTGTTATCGGACGTTTCGTCGTTATGCCCTTTTTTAATAGTAGTGTAATTGAGAGTATATATAATTATAAATCACCTTCAGCCGTCCTTGAACATCAGCCAAACTAAACATACATACATATGTTGTCTTAAATAATTAATGGACAACCAGAGCAAAGACAGCAAAAAGAAATACATAGTAAAGACTATTCAACGAAATAATAATGGAAAGTCCATTAATTCCACCATAAAAATAAGGCGTTGGCTGGTTAACATACATAACTTACAAACAACCAATTAACATGGACATTAAAAGAAAAGTAACCTTGAGCAGTTCACTTCAAACTCCCAAAAACCAATTCCGTGAACCATTAGACCCAACCCCACCCTACTGGCCATAAAACACTTTTTGCTTACTTTACTTCTATTTTATTTTGTATTGTTTTGTTTTTTTTTTTTGGTTAATCTAACTATTAGCAGAATAAAAATTGTGTTTAAGTTCAGCGCTCTTTAAGGTTGACCCTTAAATGGTAGCACCTAATGACATTGCCACATATTTACAACTAATCACAAATACGTGCACGCAGCACACAAAGCAAACATCTAAATATTAGAGCAACAACAATAACGCCACAACTGTCCATAACTTAACGCGAAGACGAGACGAAGGAAGTTTGAGTAGCTCAGTGAGAGGCGTTAGCAGACGCGCCTTAAAGCAAAGATGTTAACGCGAACTTATTTTATTTAATAATGCATATCTTCAGGCGTTGTAACCCTTTGTAGTGTTATTTACTCATTAAAACTTAATATTGTTTATTTATGTACATTGGCATGATACAAAAAACAAGGTAGTTTCAATAAACAACTTTTTGATTAAAAAGCAGATTTTTGACAATTGCTCAATTGTGAAAAATTGGAAGCGGCGTTACCCAATTGTAAGTTTTTTGGTGTGGGAGATTTTATATCCTAAATTTGGGATTATAAGAAAACAGTTGTATTAATATATACCTTTTAAAAATAATCAATATCTTATCTTAAAAACGTTTAAATTTTACATTAAATTCGATGACAACTTGCCAAATCGTTATTTTAATATTAATACAATTTTAGTGAACATATTTTAAAATTTTTTTAGTGTCCTCATGTCATCTCATTATTTCACAATGTAGTTTTCTATATCGGATACGATGATTCTGATGTAATTCAGACGCTGAAATTACACATGTCGATGTGTTATTTAATACTCATTGTCTTTGTCCATTTAACAGCAAATGGAATTTACTTTAGGACCCATGGGCCGTAAAATTTTTCTAGCAACACATATTGTTTTCACATGAAATTTTGACACACCCAAAATTTAAGTATAAAATAAATAGATAAAAATAAATTTTCAATCAAACTGATTTGTGTAGTCCTGGGGCGTCTTTAGTAAATGTTTGGAGGCTGTTTTAATATATCCTATCTTATTATATATTTTTTAGCTTTACTACATTCTGAGAAGTTGAGAGAATGAAGTCTAATATTCTTTTTTGGTCAACTATGATGTTTGATTTCATTTTTTGCAATCATTAGTTCATTTTGTTTGAGGAGTCACAATGCCCATACCGGCTGTACCGATTTTTTTGAAATTTCGTACACAAATTTTCCAAGAATGGTTATAGGCTAAAACAAAACCGATATCTAAAGGGCGTGTGGAACCTCCCACACAAATCGAATTCTCATATCTCTGGAAGTATTTGTGGTAGAGTCCTGGAACTCTGTATGGATATATGTATATGAAGTCAATCTCAAGCTCATGGAAAAATATGAGTTTATTGGAAAATGCAGCGTGCCACCGTAGAACTTGGAATAGAGGTAACTGCAATCAATCCAGAACCTATGAAAAATGGGGGTATATGAAAACGATCTCGTAGCCATTGAAAAGAGTTAGCGGTATAAACCAAATATGTAAACTAAAATTATGGTGACGCATAGATATCTCTGGAAACATTTACCTAGAATACTGAGATGAGGTATTTTTCCAACGGAAATATGTACAGAAAAACGGGCGCGACACCTTCTGGAAAGTAACATGATCACAGGGTGTATCCCGAAAACCATTTTAAGCTAAACCGTCAGGGATTATATTATTGCCAAGACCCACAGGCATAAGCCGAAATTGCGTCGCAAGTTTTATGATCGGCTTGGGTAAGGTTTAACCACTTAACCCCCCTTTGTTTTCGTCGCTACTGAATTCTATAAACTGTCAGCTTTCACACAATTTAAAATATACATGTAAGAACAAAATATTTTTAAATCGACAAAAAATTAATAAGAAAATTTGAAAGATTTTATATATTGGGTATGGTAGCAGGAAATGTCACAATCTGCTTAATTGTCAGGTTGTTAATATGGCGACGAAAAAGTGACAATGGAACTCCCTTGTTTTTTTGTATCATGGTACATTGGTACGAGTGTCTACCAAAGGTTAGATGCGTTCCATGTCAGGGTGACGTATGTATTCAATATTCAGAGTTGTATAGCTTAAGACTGATTTCAGATTACAACAATGTTGTAAATAATAGTAGTATATTAGTAACGGTATGATTACATTAAAGTAATTATATATTTAGTAATAACAATAGGTAATGAAGTAATAAGGTTATTATATCAAAACAAACTGCATTCACCCTTTTTATGGATATAATAATTTTTAAAGCTTTGCTTCCATGAACAAGTGCAGATTTCACTATACTTACTTTTAGCCGACTTCACAAAAAAGAGTTGAGTTATCAATTCGTCGAAATATTTTTTTTTTTTTTTATGTATGTTACCGCATAACTTTGGACCACGTCAACCGATTTCTATAATTCTTTTTTTAAAGAAAAGTTGTTATCTCACAGGTGGTGGCACCACCGATCATTGGATCATGAAGAAATTAACAATATTGTTAAATTTTTATATGAGAATTGAAGTCGGTTTTCTGTTACTTGTTTTAAGACGTTTAAAAATACTAGAAATGATTACACCGTGCGGGGAAAACAAAAAACTTTCAAAACACACGAAAGAAGCGATATACTCACGAAACTATGGGCCAAATGTGGAAAAACTGCATTTTTAATTTTTCACTCTGATGTCAGGATTTTTTTTCAAAGCACTTTGAGATCTTTAAGACATGATTAATTCACAAAAATTATTTTAAAATATCAGTGCAATGCAGAATAAAAATATGGGTACCAAATGAGAAAGAAAGTTCTGTAGCATTTAAAAACAATAAAGTTTTTTTGTTTTAGAAGGACGATTAGGTATTAAAAATGCGGTTTTTATAAGTTTTATCGTTTTAAGTTAATAAAGTTTGCAGGACGAAATTCGATGATGAGGTCGTGCGTATACATATTAGTCTTCAAAGAATAATTAAAAAAAAAATAAAAATATTGAAAATTTTCAAGAAAATTTAAGCACAAAATTTGTAAAGGACATTTTCCATACCCATTCGTCCCAAAAATATATTCTGTTATAATTCTAATGATTTTATATGATACCATTATTATTATCCTACATTGAACTGAATTTTTTGCATAATTTTTTGTAATAATCGAATTTTTTAAATTTCAAAGTCCTTTTAAATAATCCTGACGTCAGAGGGAAAACTAAGTACACAGTTTTACTATAATTTACCCATAGTTTCTCGAATATATTCATTTTTTATGTGCCAAATTTCAGTAAAAAAGTATTAAAGAAATGGTATCTTTTATTCTGATTTTCTATATCCGATACCAATGTAATAAATAAAATTAAAATTTGAACTTTATTCTAACCTCAATTATTTTAGGTGTCAATTGTTACAAGTTGAGCCATATTTGTTGGATAACTTTTTTTCTTATAGTTAAATTTTGAGAAAATAAGGCCCTCTGTACATTACTCGCTTAATCATAGTAGAATACTACTTGCGTCATGTTGAAATGATTAAAAAACAACTTGACATCTGGACAATTGCGTGTCCTGAAAAGGCTACCACGACATGTATATATCGCGGGTTATCGTGATGGAACATAACGATTGAGAAGCTTCGGATGGTTCTGAATGTGAGATTCCTTCAAACTTAAAAAAATGCAAATACAAATACTGAGACCATAACCTTCCTTTGATTAGGTTCAGCTCAATTCAGCTATAACCACAACACCTGAAAAGCCTGCTGGGGAATTCCACACTAAGGTTGTTTGCATTCCACATTGTTATTGACCTACTTCAAAAAAAGGAGGAACTTATCAGTTCGCAGGAATATTTTTTTTTTTTTGGAACAACTTTAACCGATTTCATCGAAAAGGTGGTACCTCAAGGGTGGCCCCATAGTAATTTTGTTTAGATCCGATAATTGGATCGTGAAGAAATTAACGATAATCTTAATTTTTTTTATTACAATTGAAGTCGATTTTGTTTTTTGCTTAAAAGTTACTTGTAATGAATCCTCTTCTCATCACCCTCGTTACTTTCATAAAAGGATTGTCTTCTTCGCGTTTCAAAAACATAACGCAGGTCTTTATATACGACATCAAATGAACCACTTTTTATTCATGTGGAATAAAATACAAGCTTTCTGCTTTTTTAGGTCATCAACTTTGGTGAGCCTTCCTGAACGAGGACCATCCTTGATACCAAAATTATAAGCGTGGAATTGCTTGAACCTGTTTTGGCATTTGCGTTCTTTTTGCCTACGGTCATCTTAAACTTTACGCCTTTTTTACATTAAGTTTCCAGTTTAATTTAGTGTCTAGGATGACTCCCAGATAGTTTGCATTGGATGATAGGTGGATTGTCTTTCCGCCTATGGATTCAAGTCTAAATTGGGGTATCTTATTTGTATGTGTAACCAGTAGTACATGAGTTAAAGTTAAGGTCCCTTGATTAAGCCCACGTGAGTAGTTTAGGCAGTGCTTCCTGTAGGGTTTCACTAGCAGTAAAAAGAAAAGTTCCTGTGACTGCTAACACTATATCGTCAATCATCGCCAGTAGTAACCCATCCTCTATTGAGTTCCAGCAGTATGCGGTTCAAACGCTACTATCCGCAAGAGTGACCACAAAAATTGGGAGGCACTATGGATTACCTCTGCTCACATATGTATCTAATTATTAGACTATCTCCACTTTTCGCTTAAACAATTCTGTTTTCCAGCAATGAGCGTATCCAACCAACTACACCGCTATCCACACAAACTTTTATAGGTGATTCAATATTGTTGAAGGCACCCTCTATATTCAGAAAAGCTGCTAAAGTAAACTGCTTGAAGTGCAGTGATTTTTATATTTACATATGTTGTTGTTAACAACAACAATAGTATCATGTTAAATATTATACAAATAACTAAACAAAATTTGCTTTACTTTCAGACTAATTCGAGTTTGAGGAATACGGGTAGAACCATCTTTCATATAAGTTTTGAGTATTCCTACAGGGTATGTATTAAACATATACCATTGAAAATACTTTCATACATACGTACACTTGTAAAAAAATATGTTTCCATGATTTATAGCCGGTAATATACGACATCCAGTCACGCTTCGCTCCAGCAGTGAACCACCGCGCTTTGCTGCGCGTAAAATGGCACAAAACGGTTGTTGGTCAAGCAGCAGCGGTGGCAGCTCATCCTCGTCGGCAGCGCAAAGTCGAGGACTAGGAACGGCAAGTGGTGCCCAAGAGGAACGTTTAGTGGTTAGTTGTGATTTTGTTTTTTTTTTTGTGTTTACCTATCGTAAATATTCATGTCCTAACTGTGTCTGCTGATTTTATTTACTTAGGTTGTGGTGCGGGTACGTCCAAGCGCAGAAACCACAGACCATTGTGTTGATGTCATTTCGGAAAAATCACTTTTGTTTGATGATGGTGGCAAAAGTCGGCCTAGACAATACTCATATGATTATGTTTTCAAAGAAACTGACACACAGGTATGATTAAAATCTCAAATTTACATTGGATTCTATGAATGCTTGAGAATTCACCAAACTGGCGGTACCAAAAATTGTTTAGTTGCTCTCAAACTTTTTACCAATGTGGGGAGGACATTGGTCTCTCTCATATGCACCTCGAAACGAAAGTTTAAGATTATGCATATTTATATAAAAACTTTAGATATTTACTTACTTTACTATAGAAAACGTTAAAGCATTTCATTTGAACATTTTATTCCTCGACACCAAAAAAACACTCAAAATTAGATAGAGAAGCAAAGTGCGTGAGGCCCACCCGTAGTAAATGATACTTAGTAGTATATCCGTGTTTACGAATGGTTCAAAGTAACCGGCTTTTATCTTTCTTTGGAGGACCATCAGGTAAGCTTAGTTTACCACAAGCCAGGGATTGTATGAAAATTTAATGCCGCGTTGGCATCGCTGGCCAATCTCATCGTCACTCTTTGTTGGGCTCCCACATATAGCAATATATTTAGAAGGAAAAGTATGACTTTGAGATGCCAATAAAATGCCGCTTACGGGATCACCGTGAGATCGGGTGCAATGTGGGTAAGCGGGACCGACATAGGGAGTTGAAGAGAGCACCGAGATGTATTTGCCGTAATAAGAAGAGAGAGGCCGAAATACGTGAGTGCGAAGAGCTTGAAATACTTGCCGACAGGTAAAATGCCCAGCGAGTTAGGCGACTTACGGAACCAATGCGACATTGTGACCTNGAGAGCACCGAGATGTATTTGCCGTAATAAGAAGAGAGAGGCCGAAATACATGAGTGCGAAGAGCTTGAAATACTTGCCGACAGGTAAAATGCCCCAAAATTTTACCAGCGAGTTAGGCGACTTACGGAACCAATGCGACATTGTGACCGATGTCTAGAACATACTTGAATTATAGAAGGAAAACTTTTTTACCCTATTGAGTGGAAAACGAACCCGAGCCCCCAGTCGGATGACGACGGATTCGATGTCCCATCGCCTGACTATGACGTGGTACGGATAGCAATTATGCGGTTGAAGAACAGCAAAGCTGCTGGAGCTAAGCTATTCAGCTACCGGGGCGAGGCGTTGAAAATATTCATGCATAACCTCTTATGCAGAATATGGTCAGATGAACGGATACCGGACGACTGGTATTTAATCCACAAGAAATATGACTCCGCAATACATGACAACTACCGTGGGATCAGCCTTCTAAGCATAGGTTACAAGGTCTTATCAGTGTGACTTTAGACCTGGCAAATACACCGTAGACCAGGTATTCACCAAACGCCAAATATTGGAAAAGACTCACAGAATAGCATCGTCTATTTGTCAATTTCAAAGCCATTGAGCAATAGCACCAGTACCGTCAGAATTGAGAAGGACCTCTCCGAACCGTTTGATACCAAACGGTGTTTCATACAGGCCGACAGAATGAACTGCTCAAACCAAACTTTATATAGCTATCAACAAGCTCGTCCTTATCTATAGTGAGGAACCTTAACAAAGACCAACGTTCGATGTGGCGGCCTTAAGAGTGATCTAGAGAAAGATTTGTTGGCAGATAAAAGACGTTCTACGCATTTTCAAAGCTAGACACAGCGTAGAAATTAAGATACTCTTGTCCTGAAAGTATTCGATGTGATATACTTTTGAGATAGTAGAGAAAAGCCCCCTCTGCTTTTGAAAGGCCATGTGTAAAGAGCCTTGGCTTTACTGGGTATTTCTAACTGGCGCAGGTTATCGAGAAAAAAGCGGCTGGCGTGCTATATTGGATTCGGTGAAAATATCTCTTTAGGTCCTGTTTTTTTGTTTACTAACCTAATCAGACTCAAACACAGAGGCCGTCAACCTCAGGTCATGAAGATCAAACTTAGGCACGCCTTTAACATCCACTGAAATCATCCTAAGCGGTAATGTGACTATAATTAACCCGGCTATTTTTATATCTATTTACCAACCCAAAGGCCTGTAAAAAATTGTTGTTTTCTTCGCTGAAACCCTCACAAATTGGATACCACCTTGCTGGTCTTTATATTTTAATTATATAGTATTTGATCTGTTAAAAGATAATACTTAGAGTTTAAAATTAACTTTTTTGTTTTTGTAAATCAGGAAAAGGTATACAAAAAAACCACAGCGCCTCTGGTCAGGGATGTAATTAATGGTTACAATGCCGCTGTATTTGCTTATGGCGCCACGGGTTCTGGAAAAACACACACCATGCTGGGGCCTTGTCGTAAGAAAACAACATCAACGGCTACTGAACGTGGCGCAACCGCCTCATACGACGCCGATGCCAATAGCAACGAAAGTGGTCTGATGGTTCGAGCCATCGAAGAAATATTTCAAAATATCGACAACGCGCCGAATAATAGTAGCAAGGTTAGCCTGATTTATTACTTTTATCGCAAATATGTAAATTCATATGATCTCCTTATAGGTATCAATTTCCTACTTGGAAATATATAATGAGCTCATTCGAGATCTCTTAAATCCTGGCGGTCCGCTAGAACTTCGCGAAGATAATCGTGGACAACGCATTACTGTCGCCGGCCTGTCGGAGATTACCACCATAAGTCGGCAAGAGGTCGTCTCATTGCTGCTTAAGGGCAACAAAGCTCGTACCATGGAGCCGACAGCGGCTAATCAAACTTCATCTCGCAGCCATGCACTCCTCAGTATTACCGTGCAAACCAAAACCCCTTTGGGTACAAAACAAGGTCGTCTATTCCTCACCGATCTTGCTGGCTCAGAGCGAGCTAAGAAGACAAAAAACCGTGGCAAACGTTTGCAAGAAGGTGCACATATCAACCGCAGTCTGCTGGCATTGGGAAATTGCATTAATGCGCTTTCGGGTGGAGCGCGTTACGTGAATTACCGCGACTCGAAACTTACCCGTCTATTAAAGGAGGCATTGAGTGGCAAATGCAAGACCGTGATGATTGCGCACGTCGCTCCCGAGGGCAAGCATCGTGATGAAACAAAAAATACACTCGTATATGCAGATCGCGCAAATAGCATTTCCACGCGACTGCAGAACTCTGTCTATCTTGATGAGGTCAAAGACTTTCCCACAAAACATTATCAAAACCTTGTATCCGAGTTGCGCGAGGAAGTGACGCGCTTGCGTAGTAAAATGTTAACTGAACGGCCACGTAGCGGAGCAGCGGCGGCTGCAGCAGCACAACCAGCACGCTCCACCGAAGAGGATGAAAAGCGAAAGACCGAACTACGCTATTTGCGAGAACAAATCGTGCTCACCTTCAAGCAACAAATGAAACTGCGACGCAAATTACTCGAAGCCGAAAGCCACCTGCTAGGACTAGAGCTGGATGCTGAGCGCCAGCATATGATCATTTCGCACTGGCAAGGACGAATGGGGAAGCTCTACGACACACCAGCTGATGATGGTAAGGATGATTGTTGCAATTGTTGTTGAAATTGTTTGAACAAAAAAGAAAACTATGTAGACTAAATAAGCAAATTATGATTTTTGAAATTTTCTTTACTTTTTTACACAAAAGATATAGAGTCTGAAGGCGCGATAGCGCTAAAGAACGCTTGGGGCGAACTATCGGCAATCGAGAAGGAGACACGCCGCTACAAAGAAATACGTGAGCGCACTGAGCAAGAGTTGGAGTTATGTCGGCAGAAAGGCGTGCAATTGGAAGATGTAAGTATATCTGTGAACCAACATATTTCCAAAAGAAGTAATACCTAGTAAAAATATCAATGACCCCAACCCAACAGGAGCTACCAGAGCGTATTACCAGCGATGAAGAACGTGAACTACTGGCGCTACTTTGCCGTGTTCACGAGCTAGAAGCGGATAAAGTGTCTTTGCAAGCTGAGCGCCTGGCCCGTCAAGCCGAACTTCGAAGGCGTGATCTGCAGCTGTTACGCGCCGAACGCCAACGTAGACTATGTGAGGATATTATCAGCTCACAGCGTCGACTTATAGAAGAGGGCAATGTCGAGCTGCCCGATGAACTACGCGAACTTTATGGCTTGTACCAGCAAGAGATACACGCCGGTGTTGTTACACCGGCTACCTCATATGAACGCAAATTACCGCCTATCTACACAGCGGGGTAAGTATTTGGATATGGCGTACTTGTGAAACTTTTAGCAAATGAAGAACTTTTAAAGTGAAGAGGAAATTATTACTCTTCTACTTGTGTACAACGCAACGCAAGCTTCGAATAATATAATCCTAACCAGCTAGTTTTTGGTCGTCAAGGTTTACATTTCATATTATTTTCAGTTCCGAATCACCCGGCTCCAGTTCCAGCTCCGAATGGTCACCTGGTTCGCCGCTACCACTAATTGACAACCAAATTCTCAGCGCGTTTCAAGACGGACCCGATAGGCATATGGGACCACTTGTCAATCCGCGCTTACCGAAATTACCAGCGACCGCTGCACCGGCTACCCGGCGCGGTACCTCAATACGAATGACCAAGCATGCGCCCAACACTTAGACCCGGCAAGGAGCAATCCGACAGCAAAGGAGCTGAAGGCAAATAAGTTCTAGATATTTATCGGCTGCAAATGCTAAGTTTTTGCTCAGGGAAAATTAATTGTCAATTTTAGTACTATTTGTTTTTTATGTTTCGAAGAAAAGTTAAATTAACATGAACTTGCAAGTATGTACAAGCATAAAGAAAGCAATTCATGAAGATAATGCGTAGCTTTGCTTGATTAGCAATTGATTGTAGATCAGTAGGAGTGAATTTTCGAATAAATGCGCACAAAAGCAAATTGGGATTTTACTTTTTTTGAGATTTGATTTTGCTATAAAACCATCAGCTCAAAATAGAGAAGGCTGAGTTCCAAGTTGCTCCAATGCAAAAGGATCAGAAATAAGAGGCTGATGCTTTGCATTGATGCACTTGAACTTAGCGGAAGTGTAAATAGATAGATGTTTGAATGAGATATGCTCCGCGACCTGAGTCTAGTGAGTCTATTGTGCCCTCCGCTCATCACAACACATCTTTTAATCCCAAGGATTCCAGTGTTGTTTTCTCATACCTATTATTCGTTTTCTATGGGAAGCAAGGTCACTGCGGTTCTGGCTACGCCGCTACTATCTTATTCCGCCACATAACCTTTGTGATCTGGCACCCACAGTAGCTGGATGTTATTGAATTCGACAAGGATATTCAGGTTCTCAATGCACTGAAGGACTAATGATGATTTTATCACAAAGGATGATTATACCTTAAATTAACCCTGCCTGCTCCAATATCTTTTGGTCTTTTGGAGCCGTCAGTTTGCCACTACATGGGTCCGACCTGTATATATCCATCCAAGCTTGGGTTGTTTCAGGTCACCCTAGTGCAAAGCTCTATTTTAAATTTCCTTCCGAAAACAATTACGTTACTCATATTATCTATGGGGAAGAGGGCTAGTGGGAGCTGGGATCCTAGCTTCTCCATATTCCTAGACGATAGGATCTTGCCTCTAGCAAAACCATATCTCTATCTATGGTGATGTGGTGTAACTGAAGCTCAAGAACTATGTACCTCTACAGCTGATATCGGGAATGTGCGCATTGCTCCAGTAATACATACACAAGCTAGATGTTGCAGTTTATTGAGACACTGTCTCATCGGGGCCAAGGCAGTTCTTGCAACCGAAGCCACCGCCCCATAGGTCACTATTAGTCGTGCTATCATGGGGTACATCCGTCTAAAGATCTTTGGGCAGCATTTCCAAGACTTGCCTACACTCCATTAGTGCCCTTATAGCCTTTGATATGGTCACGTCGACGTGGGACCTCTACAGAAGCTTAGAATCCAGGATTAGGCCCGAAGTGTATCTCAATTACTTATTTGCCTATATTTGTTTATTCCATTTTANATTAGGCCCGAAGTGTATCTCAATTACTTATTTGCCTATATTTGTTTATTATTCCATTTTTTTTTTCTTTTCTTAAGTGAAGCTTCGACATGTAGAAGTTAAGCAATAGAAGAAAAGAGAATACACCCTTTGCAACCGCTTGTTTAATTCTTCCTGGCTTCGAAATATGATCTCAAAAGAGTACTGAGAACAGCCGTACACCCAGATTATTTGCCGTCCGCCCTTTTAGTTTCGGTGGAAGAGAAGATGTCTCAATGTCCTCGTTGAGAGACAACGCTACTCGAGCGGTGATTTCACGGAAACAGACTCGAATAAGATCACGAGATATCTGAGTGTGTATGACGTAAGGGTTGGTGGTGTTGTTCACTTTACGGAAGATATGTTGATGCGCAGCAGGGTTTGAGTTGCACGTAAAGTTTATGAATGGTAAAATCTGAGCTGTATCCACTGCTGCCTTCAAGTGTACAGCGACAGATTGAAGACCTTAGTGGAGCCTTCTTCTTCTAGTCGGTGTCAAGGGTTTTAGAGGCTATTACTTTCCCGATTGGCCACCTGGACTTCACCGCTGTTGAAAGTAAGATTTGGGAAGTTGTACAGCAATCTTGTCACTCGCTGTTGATTTACCAATTGTCGATCTGGCGTAAATAATCGTACTCATTTAAGTAAGAATAATGCGTGGATTTCGGCGAGTCTACCGGATGGTATAAAGCATTCCCTTGCAAATTAACCGCCTAGGTTTAATAGGTTAATAGGTTTAGGTTTAATATTGTGAGCGCAATCTCGATTAACCAGATAACCTGCCCTGCGATAGATGTCTTTTTCGATGAGACGATACTGCATAGTAAGACGAACACTGGCCTAGTTATGGTCTAGATACTGTAGCCGTCTCAACAGATCCGACCGCAATATTCCCAATGAGTGTCCGGCATGTGGAGACTCCACGCACGGCACCAACCACCCCTTCACATGCCAGCTCAACTCCACTCAACTAACACCCCCCTCTCTTTGGTTCGACCCTGTTGAAACTGCCCATTTCTCGGGTCCACCGTTAGTTGAGCTCGACGACAATAATTGATAGACAAACCGAAATAGTCGAGACTTGAAAGTGGCGCTACAACAACAACAGCGAACGCTAGCCTCCACTAGTGTCTCAGTTGCTACATAATTTCAGTTCTTGCATCGCAACTCTACTAATATACTATACCGATCCATAAAGGCGGTAGTCTCTTCGCTCTTACTCTGCAGTCCAATTCAGTTAGTCTGTAAGACTCATATTCCTTACAAACAATCCTTTAACCATATGTAGGGTTCGCCGGTCTCAACATGGTTGGATGGCCGAAACAGCAGCCCATAATGTTTATACTATTTTCAAACTGTATCAAGTACTATTTTACTCCCAAAAATTTCTTATAGAAACCCCTATATTATGCATATACTGTATATTTTATTTTTTCATCTTTAGCAATCATTTCCATTGTGATTATTTGTATTATCTAAGCTAATATAATAGTAATAATAATAATATGTGTACGTATGTGTAATTATCATTTCTTTTTTATTTTTATATTCTTGTATTATTTGCAATAAATTCACGTTAACTAAATAAATGAAATTATAGCATAGCAAAGGCTTTATAATCCAACTGCAATGGTTCTTAAAACTCGCCACCAGTGCAGCTGGACTTGTGAATATTTAATAATTATAATTGAGCATAAGCTATACCAAGAGGTAATAAAATATATCTGTGTTCGTATGGAATAGTAGCTTATGTCGGGAAGCTGGCTTAGTATAATGCTACATTCCCTTTATTCTTTAAACGACAAGGAATTTGTTGATGAGATTTAATAAGAATATTGATTTGCTAGTATCGGAACTATTTCTTGCACGTTTATTTGCCAAAAGTTCTTCAACGACTCGGCGCCAGTGAGTCATTCGCAATCGTATGCTGCGAATGCCGCATTATACTAAAGCCGGCCTTTCGGCATAACCTACTATTCCTTACGAACACACAAATATGCATTTCATTTATTAAAAAAAAAAAAAAAATTGTGTACAGAAATGCCAACATTAAATAATTTTTATAAAAATGCATTGCATACAATAGTTTTACGCCGTGTGCGAACTTTCAATTATACTGACTTTGCGCGGTAAATAGTATTAGGGAACCTTCTGAAAGCGAGCATAACCACTTGAAAGTAATACTCATGAACAGATATTAATTTTCAATCAAGTAGGACAAATTGAATATTAATTTACACATTTGGAAAATCACTTTTCATTTCACTCATTACTTCGTTTTAGCACACGATTGCGTTTACCACATACGAGTTTTTACTTCATTTGGAAGAACATATAAACGAATCAAGTGTCGTTGGTAAATGAAAACGGTATATAAATATACATATCGTCGTTTAATGTACAAAACGGCGTATCAAAATGATGCAAAACCGCGTATGTGAAGTTTTAGAAATTATTTTCTAGAGGGTAAAAACACTCATATTTCAAAATGGTTCTCTTTTTTATAAAGCAATCGCATTTCTGGCAAGTAAATTTCAGGGCGAATAGATAAGGATTGAGCCAAGAGCTTGTATGAGCAAATCCAATTTTTGGCAGCAGTTACGCGGTTTTGCAGTATGACGATACGCTTTCGTTTTGTACTTTAAACGACGATATACATAAGTACATATATTGTAGTAGCATGAATATCAATAAAATTTTACAACATAGGCGTATAAAAAGGAATTGTTGCGAGTATTTTTGCGCTTCATTTACATATACTATACTTTAGATAAAATACATAATTGAATTAATTCAGTTAATTGCGGCTAGTATGTATATTATTGTTCTCTATGATATTTTTTTTCTTTATTTATCTGTGCTTCATTTATCTGGATAGGGTAGAAAATATGCTATAAAAATGATTTCTGCTATGTTTAATGTTTGCCTTTTAATTTTGCCTATTTCAGTTCTGTGCTGCTTATAAGCCGATATCTAACCAAAAAGGCAAAACATTAAACTTTCGTTTCATCCACTTTATACTTAATTTAATTTAATAATTTTAAACTACAGAGCCTACGTCCAATATAACGTAGTCTCCTTAATGCTATTGAAGTTGAAAATGGAAAATTTTGTAACGTTTTCAAACACTTATCTTATCATCATGTTAATAGGTATGTGTTGCTGTTAAGGGTACAAATACTTTCTATTCGGTTTTACGGCTAACACTTGAATCGGGCAGTGTATATGTATGTGCATGCAATTGCGTGAAGTTTTTTTTTATTTGCCTTTAAATTCACTTAAAAAATACTAAGTGCTTTTGACACGCTTCTTCCGCTTACACACATGGTTCAACGTAATTGCCCGGAAACAGACCGGTCACACCATCCATAACACCTTCCCACCAGCCGTCATCATTCTTCTTTAGCACATACAATACAGAACTTTCTTGAAAACTCAATTCATCATCTTTATCGGCATAGTAATCATAAATTGCTACAACTGTAATTACAAAAAAAAAAATAGTTTTTTTTTCATATATCGTCATTTAAAGTACAAAACCGCGTATCAAGAAAATGCAAAACCTCGGTATGTGAGATTGCCCGAATTTTATAGGAGAATTAAACTTCTGATGTATTTTGGAACGATTTTCCCTCATCCCTCGTTACCACAACAACTTCAACAGCGGAAATGAGTAAAACTTGTCTTATTTCAAAACGGTCCTCTCTTTCATCCATAATTATCTCTTTTTCTAANAACAGACCGGTCACACCATCCATAACACCTTCCCACCAGCCGTCATCATTCTTCTTTAGCACATACAATACAGAACTTTCTTGAAAACTCAATTCATCATCTTTATCGGCATAGTAATCATAAATTGCGACAACTGTAATTACGAAAAAAAATAGTTTTTTTCATATATCGTCGTTTAAAGTACAAAACCGCGTATCAAGAAAATGCAAAACCTCGGTATGTGAGATTGCCCGAATTTTATAGGAGAATTAAACTTCTGATGTATTTTGGAACGATTTTCCCTCATCCCTCGTTACCTCAACAACTTCAACAGCGGAAATGAGTAAAACTTGTCTTATTTCAAAACGGTCCTCTCTTTCATCCATAATTATCTCTTTTTCTATCGATATTTTAGTATGAATGAATAAGGGCTTGATGCCAGGAGTTTCCGGGGAGCAAATATCTTTTTTGGCACAAATGTCAGTTACGAGAGTTTGCACAACCACGATACGCGGTTCTGTACTTTAAACGACGATATGTATGTATGTATATACAAGTATTGAGAAATTTTCAGCCCACATACCTTTTTCGATGTAGTTCTTTGGAACCCAACCGGGTAAATTTTGATCCTCTGGTACGATAGGAGCTAACTGGCCTTGTCCCGTGGACGTACGTGGGCGCCCAAAGTCCTGATGCTCCTCCTCCGGCGGTGGTGGAGGTGGCAAGGGAGGCGACTGAGAGCCGGGTCGTGCAAAGTTCAAACTGAAATTGTTTCTTTAAAAACGAGAAAATAGTTTTTTTCTGAATAGCACTGATTGGTGTAAACTTTAAAATGATGTTGTTAAAAANCGTATCAAGAAAATGCAAAACCTCGGTATGTGAGATTGCCCGAATTTTATAGGAGAATTAAACTTCTGATGTATTTTGGAACGATTTTCCCTCATCCCTCGTTACCTCAACAACTTCAACAGCGGAAATGAGTAAAACTTGTCTTATTTCAAAACGGTCCTCTCTTTCATCCATAATTATCTCTTTTTCTATCGATATTTTAGTATGAATGAATAAGGGCTTGATGCCAGGAGTTTCCGGGGAGCAAATATCTTTTTTGGCACAAATGTCAGTTACGAGAGTTTGCACAACCACGATACGCGGTTCTGTACTTTAAACGACGATATGTATGTATGTATATACAAGTACTGAGAAATTTTCAGCCCACATACCTTTTTCGATGTAGTTCTTTGGAACCCAACCGGGTAAATTTTGATCCTCTGGCACGATAGGAGCTAATTGGCCTTGTCCCGTGGACGTACGTGGTCGCCCAAAGTCCTGATGCTCCTCCTCCGGCGGTGGTGGAGGTGGCAAGGGAGGCGACTGAGAGCCGGGTCGTGCAAAGTTCAAACTGAAATTGTTTCTTTAAAAACGAGAAAATAGTTTTTTTCTGAATAGCACTGATTGGTGTAAACTTTAAAATGATGTTGTTAAAAATTTAAAAAAATAAATCAGTTAAATCTTATCAGCATTAAGTACGGTCATACCAAGTACACTCTCGATATAATATCAAAAGATAATATATCGAGAAAGATATGTAGGGCTATTGGCTTATTAAATAACAACTGAAAACTTTGCAAATAAAAACGGATTTTTTCTTCTTAAAAATGATTAGCCTTCAAATTATTTTTACCTGTTGCCATTTCTTCGAAGCGAGCAAAATATAAACAAAGAAAGTAAAGTGAGAATGGCTTAGTCTGGATATCATGGGCAATAAATATATTAAACTAAGAATAAAAGAGCTACCATCAACCACAGTGTTAACGGAAACTATGAAATTATGAAGCATTTAATTTGAGTAACTTGCAGGTTATTGGTTAACAGCGCATGATAGATATAATATATATACACAATTTCTTACCTGTTGTGATTTCTCCCCAATGTATGCATGCCAATATGACTTTGTTCGCTAATTTCGTGCTGTGAAACAGTAAGTGGCGATGGTGGCGCTAAATAATTTGAAAAATTTAAACAAATGCATTTTATTTATTTCATTCCTGCATGTTTTATATATTTACTTACGTGGCATACTGCTTCGATCATCATATGTTGTTGGTGGTGGTGGTGGCAATGATTGCATCATGCCTGCTGATGGTAAATTGACATGTGTTGCTATTTGCTGACTAGGCGGCATTGGCAACGCACTATAGCCACCGCCGCGCTCGCGCTCACTACCACCAGTTGGCACGCCGGTAATACTACCCGCTCCACCAATTCCAGTGCTGCTTATTCCAGTGACCGTTGTACTTGATGAAGCTGATGACATACGTTTTGGATGACCAATTGGATAGTTGGGCGCATAGTGCGAAGGCACTTGCGGCGGATTGACAACTGGTGGCGTACGATATTCTCGCGAGCTTTTGCCAAGTGTGCCGGTATTGCTCATTGAAGATTTACCCAGTGTGCCTGTGTTGCCACGTGTCATTTGCGGTGGAGTCGGTGGTTTTGTGGTCGGTGGCGGACCGACAGATGGTGCCAGCGAAGATGTCGCTAATGATTGTATGGAGCCATGACTCGAGCCACGGTGCTTCTGCTGACGCGTATTAGTAGAATTAACGCCATGACCAATATCATCCAGTATCGAATAATCAATTGGTTTGCGAACATACTTTATTGGTTTTTCTGGATTAATCGGCGCCACGATTTTAAATTGACGCGAACTAACTTTATTTGCAGTTAGAACACCAATTTCTCTGCAAAAAAGATATACATTAAATTTAAGCCTTACAATAAAATGTTTTGAAAATTTTGATGTTCTTACCTACGAGCCACCTTTTCTTTGTGGATCTGCACTGTTTGTGCAATATGATTCATTTGTGATTCCATCTCACATAATTGTTGTGCTTGTAGCTCTAAAAGCTGCATATAACTGTAGGCGAGGGTATTAATTTGGTACGCCACACTGGCCAACGATTGCGTAGTATAGTTTTTTGTAGCCTCTAGGGCCGCTTTTTTGTTCTCCTCACTGAAAGAACCGATTTTCAAGAGTTCAATGTATGTATACTGTTAAATTCACCCTTTACTTACCGATAATAAGTGTCCTCACAATAATCCGCCACGCGCTCCAAATTTGTATAGCTATCGCGCAAACTTTGTCTGCCATCCGGAATTTCCGTACGAATCAATGATGCTAATTCGTCCATTATGTTTTCACTGGCCATGACCGACCATACGGTAACCGTCAGGAAAAGACCACTGAAATTTATAAGAAATTTACGTTATCAAAATGTTTTAGCTGTATATGGGATAACTTCTTCGCGGGTGTTGTCGCTCAAAACGTATTCACTGTCGATTTGTCAATAGAAGTCAACGCGGACGTCGACGCCGACGTCGACGCTGGCGTTGAGGCGAGCTGCAGTTAAATTGGGAGCGCCCTGTCGTGCGATTTCCTTTCAGCAACTGGGTTTCCAAAACACCATTTCCCAGTCACCCAACCCATGGATAACCTTACCCAAAATCTAAAAACACTTTTTGCCAGGTTTTTAAACGTGTATAATAATAATTTCACGTATATTTATTTGCAATAAATATGAGCTCACATTTTTCAACCGCAACACAACGATGACGAACTATACATAGTGATAGAACGATACGTGTTCCGATTACGGTATATCGATACTTTCAGCGAGAACTGAGTGGTATTGAGTACTCGATACTTTTTGACAAGTAATGACCAGCGTTGCCGATTTGGTTTTAAACAAAATTGTTTTTTTTTTTCTTTATTTAACAAATTTGGTAATTTGTTTTTCAATTTGGTAACTTTTTCGATTCGCTCCTACATATGACATAGGTCAATAAAGGTTCTGTTTCCACATTAGGAAGTGGCCCGTAAGCGTTTATTTTTATATAAATACCAGATAATCCTGAACGACGAAAAGTTGTTCCAGTGTTAATAGACTGGTGTGATCTATAACAAACTGCTTGAAAGTGGCTATTGCTATATCTACCGTGTCCTTTCCCGGAAGGTTTTGGGTGGTCGTACCTTTCCGTCAGTTTGTCAGCTTTGCAATTACCATCAATTTTACATTGTGCCCGACAACCAAACATATGAGTTAAATTCTATGTAAATATGTATGTTATCATTCAAAAAGCTACGACATTCGGCTACTTGTTGACATACANAACTGCTTGAAAGTGGCTATTGCTATATCTACCGTGTCCTTTCCCGGAAGGTTTTGGGTGGTCGTACCTTTCCGTCAGTTTGTCAGCTTTGCAATTACCATCAATTTTACATTGTGCCCGACAACCAAACATATGAGTTAAATTCTATGTAAATATGTATGTTAACAAAATTGTAGCTACGACATTCGGCTACTTGTTGACATACAGTGGTCGAAAAATTATAGCCGTACCAAATTTTGAAAAGTTTAACATATAATTTTTTATGTTAATTTTAGTTTTTTTTAATATAGTTCTTTCTTGAGCAGAACCCGTGTGAATCCAAGTTTCAAACTTTTTTCAATATTGAAAAGAAATCAACAAACTTTCATAAAAACCACCAGGTTTTTTAATTAGATTTCCTAGAAATATTCTGGATAAAAAATTGTGTAACCCATTGAATTCGAGTAGAATAAAGTCCAAGTTTTAAATCGCTAAAAATTACCGTTGATTTTTTAGAATAGCCTCATAAAAAATCCAATGGTGCCAAGTCGAATGATCTCAGTGTTCAAATGACATCCATGACACTGAATGATCAGATCACTTGTTTTGTGGCCTGAGCTTTGTATCGATGGAGATGTATTTCCAAATGCAATTAGCCATAAGACAGTACCATGTTCTTAAAACGACCCGCAATCGACAAATGTATTTCTTCGGCCATCGGCTTGAAATCCTTACCAAGCGTTTCTGGTGTCGTGGCTTTCAGCGTTAATGCAGTTATAAAAATTTTAGGTGAATCGAGCGCTGATTGGCTGAAAACCTTGGCGGCTTTTTCGTTCAATTGAAAGCACATTTCTTTCAAAATAATTTAAATCGCACATACGGAAGAACCAAATAGATTGAAAAATCATGATTCTTTTTTCTTTCGTCTGTCGATTTTAGAACCGGTTCTGAACTATAGAATTTAGGACTAGTTCGGAACTATCCAAAAAGGGAAGCAGCACTTCCACTTCCGCACTCGACACTTCCTATGACATCGCCATGTTAAATTCGCCAGTTGCTTGCATGCAAGAAGATTTGTCGCGACCCAGTACTGGATCTATATGTAATAGAAGCGCACCAGTTCAGAACTAGAGATTTTCTCCACAGGGATAAAATAAATGTTTGCTTGGGTTAGTAAAAATGCATATTTGTGAACTACTACCACCAAACAACTGTCAAGTCACTCCAGGAGCGGTTTAAATCAAAATTTATAAATAAACAACCAAGCATTTTTCCCTGAAAGTGATTGGTGCAAGCTTTGAGGTAACCGCCGGATTTGAATGAGCAGCAAAGATATGTAAAAGTTACACTTGAGGCGATCACCATAACCACTCAAGATATAGCGTGCCGTTGCGTGAGTGTTACAGCCTATTTCCACCAAAGGCTTAACTGTAGTTAAGAGCTCAGGGAAGTTCAAATAATTCCAACATGGGGTTACCAGCAATGTTTTTTTCTTAAATTTTGCTTTTTTCCTTTAGTTCTACTTTTTTCCTTTAGTTCTACTTTTTTCCTTTAGTTCTACTTTTTTCCTTTGGTTCTACTAAATAAGAATTTTCAATAGATCCATTTTTTTTAATAATTTTAACTGTACTACTCATGCCTTTTGATTCCTTGGTTAACTAGCTGCGTGCATTCTTGTCGAAAAATTAACTTAAATAAAAAGTTTTATGAAACTATATATGTTTTTTTATTTTTTGTATAAGTGCTTCTGGCACAAATTTTTATATTCAACAATATCAAAAAACTAAGAAAATGTTAATATGTTAGTATATACATTCACTATAAAACTACATTCAAATTTGGCCTTCTTTTACTTAAAAATAACTTTGAGATATTCCAACTTTAATTTTCAAATAGTGAAGCCGGGTAGCACTACAGCTCAGTGTGTCGAAAAATTGTCTTTTCTATGGTATCTTGAATTTTCTCAACTTTTCGAGTTTGTTTTTTAATATGATCTTCCATTTCGTCGAAACGGCCACTTTTGTCCTTGTGCTTTTCATCCTAGAAAATACCAAATATTAAAAATATGTCTGCTTCATTTATTCAAAATACCACCCACCTTGTACTTCTCCTTTTGCATCGCGTGCTCAACGTGAAGATTTCGCAATTTTAATAGCCTGCTTTCAAAATGATGTAATTCGTTTTTAATAGAACTTAATTCCTTTTCAGTAAAGTTGCTAGCTTGAGCAACCCGCCATAAGCCTTGTACTTTTGGCTCAATAAAGTCTTGACTGTGCGGCCCCGATGAAATCAAACGCTCCAAGCGATCATAATGATCCTTAATGCCACGATGATGATCACGTAGCTTGTTGATATCAGTCTCGTATTTTTTTAAATTCATTTCAGGTGTGTTAATTTCATTGTCGTTAGGATCACTTGAAATCGTATTAAATATCTCTAGTTCATCTTCATTTATTGCATCTGAGAAAATACGCAATTAGTGTGTTAACAACAAAACATATGCTTGTGAAAAAGAAACTTACTTTCATGTTTTTTAACATCCGCGGTACCAATATCTTCTAATAAACTATAGTAAACGTCCACTTTATCCTGATGATGCTGAAACTCTTGCTTAAGTGAATCCAGTTCTTCTTTGGTGAAACCTGATACCTCGGCCTTTGCCCACAGACGATTGAGTTTTTTATCTTTGAATGCACTCTTATTCAAATGACTATCGTCGGGATCATGGAATTTCTAGAAGGCCAATTTTTATTAATATACATACATCACTTACTTTCAGCAATCACATTTTGGCATAAGTGCAGAGAACCTCAGCTCAGCATAAAAAAATATTGTCGATGTCTTTGCACGACCCCCCATCGATTGGTTGCAAGCCGTTTATCATACGGTAATCTTTAGTCCATTAAAACCCGCCTTTTCTAATATATATGTATGTATGTACGTATATACCATGATAAAAACATTGTTTTTATCATGGTATATACATATATATTTTTTGTTTTTGTGAATTTTTTGGAATTGTTCCCAATCTTTTTCTGGGTAAAACCCAATTACTTTTTTATATTTATTACCTTATAAGGTTTGACTTTATCTTTGTCCTGGGTTTCCTCGAAATGTTCCAGCAAGTCATACGTGCTCATTATTCCAATCAATTTTTGCCTCAGCTCAGCCTCTTTAACGCCATCCTTGTCCTTATGCTGAGAGCTTAATTGCTTCCATGCTATTTCTTCTTTATCTTGTATCTTAAGCTCCATGTACAAAGACTTCAGTTTTGGCTCAGTCAATCGCTGGGGTAAATACTGTTTTAAATAAACGTGCCATAAAAATGTGCTTTAACTTACATTTTGTGCTTTGGCCCAGACCAGATTTAATTTGGCAATCCGAAAAGGTCGCTGTAGATTGCGGAAGTCAGGGTCATAGCGTTCAGTTGTAAGTTTCCGTTCCCCCTCATCAGAATTCTTGCTAATCTTTTGTAGTTTTTGCCGGGAGTATTGCTGCTCGTTTGCTTCTCGAGAATACTTTTTACTTTGTTTTTTATCTCCAACAGCCAATTGCAGCTGCAAAAGCATTATCACCAGAATAAAGTGAAAGATTTTCATTTTTCTGTTTCCAATTAAACTTTATCTTATGAAACACCAACTCCACGAGAAATTTAAGTCACGAAATTCCATCAAAAATGCCGTCGAATATAAATTAGTGCGGATCAATTTGTATGCCGGCTGTGATTGAACCGGTTATTTGAATGTGATGGCAAAGTACTCAACATGAAAATGATAGCGATATTTGTCAAGGCTTTTCAGCTGGGTTGCAATCAGGGTTACCGTTGTCATCTTTTCCTACCAAAATCGGTGGTTCTTTCCTCGTTGGTAGGACGCTTAAAATTTTGGTAGGTATAAAACAGAAAACATCCTCTAACTAGATATCGCACTCGATCTCGCAAAGGAGACCTTACCTTCGGTTTTTACACCAAATTATAACAAAAATTTGCCCCAGCTTTTGAGGGAAGGTAAATAGAATCTCTGTGTACATTCTTAGTGCATAATTTCAAAAATCCCAAAATCTGAGTTGTTGAACTTTTGAAGGTCATGTGTGATAAGTATGTTGCTAAGTGTGTGAATTAATAAAAAAAATGAAATAAATTGTGATTTTTGTGGAAGTATTAGGGAATTTCAGTTCGTTTAAAGTTTTCGAAGCCTTGTTTATTTTTACTTGAGAATTGTCAAAATCGGCAACACTGAAGAAACGGTTTGAGAAATGCTCCACCTTTGTTCTCAACATGGTGAATAATTATAAGACTGCTTTTGTAAAAGACTGTACTAAGGTGTATTAAACAAGGTGGTGTTGCGGCGACAGCTGAGTTTTTCGCCGTGGAGGCCATTACGTCAAAATGATGTGTTTGTTGTTACTCATACCAATGACAGTATGGACATCAGCGTATAATTTGTAAGTGTAATTTTTTACTTATATAGGGCCAACACCACCTTGTTAAATACGCCTTGGACTGTACCTTGTATAAATTCGCCTTGGTGGTGCTACTGGCGAATTAAGGTTTTCGCCGCTGTACTTATTGATGTCAAAATAGTGTATCTGTTGTAATATGAATTCGCCTTGTTTACAACAAACACATCATTTTGACATTACTAAGTACCGCAGCGAAAATCTAAATTCGCCAGTAACACCACCTTGTATAAATTCGCCTTGAACAGATTTTACGCACCAAAGCGAATTTATACAAAGTTGTGTTGACAGAACAAAAGCAAAAATTACAACAACCAATTATACGCACATTGACAATCAAAGCGATTTTATACAAGGTGGTGTTGTAAGATCAGCTGACTTATTCGCCTTAAATGTATTTTGTGGTGGTGTTGCTGGCGAATTTAGATTACAACAACCACGACCACATGTATTTTGTATTGCGGGTGTTATTCTCAATTCGCCCCAAAGTTTACATGTATTTTGTTTTTGCATTTTATGGGTGTGCTGTCAAAAACTCTTCTAGCAAAAACAAACTACAGCTAAGGCGAAGAAATCAGCTGACCTAACAACACCACCAAGGCGAATTTATGCAAGGTGTTGTCCCGGGGAATTTAGGTTTTCACCTTCTCTATATCAAAATGATGTGTTTGTTGTAAAATGAATTCGCCTTGTTTACAACAAACACATTATTTTAACGCTCAGAAGGACCGCGGCGAAAATCTAACTTCGCCAGTAATCCAACCTTGTTTAAATTCACCTTGATTCACAACGGCGAAAATCTAAATTCGCCAGTAATACCACCTTGATTCGCCTTGGTTGTAGATCATGAAATCGGATGTTTTCCACACCTAAAGACCAACGACAAAAGAATGGCGGCAACACTGATTGTGATTAAAGAAACTGGAAGCTAAATAATCAAAACAAAATAAATAATGGTCCAAAACAAATTGATTATTGACTAACACGATTTGCAAGTGAGAAAAATTATGCTTTAATTAGCAAGCGAACTGGAAAAGAAGTCGGATACTTTGGAAAACATTTAAATCATTGTGAGTATTACGAAAACCGTAAATTTTAGTTAAAAGAGTTCAGTGTTCCTTATGATCAATTGGCTTAAAACTTTTTAATGCTAATAAATTGGAATGACGTCATCGGCGGATGCAATCTTGATAAGAAAACTTCATTGAAAACTAATTTCTGCGTTCAAAACATGGTTAGCAGCATTGAGAAGTATAAAATTTAAAATTTAGCACAAACACAAGCCAAAAATGCTAACTAGCCTATTTTAGGTAATAGGTGTGGCCACAAGTGGCATACGTCATCGCTATTGTAGCAGCCACACACCAATGGCTTTGAGGTTGTTATTTTTAGCCGACGTTATCTACTGATTTTTAATTATGCTGCAATGTTGTTTTGTTGCTGAAACACATTGGATGCTCTCAAATGGCCACGTGTCGTAAAACTAATGACTAACAAATACATTTTTTTAATTTAATTTTTATTTATAGACGCAGACGCGTACGGGAATCAAGCATTAAAAATGAATAGATCCGACTCCATTCGTCGGGATCGCTCCTTCGACAGCGTTCTCAATAAGTTGATGCGTATGCGGTCACAGAACCATGAAACGTTCAAGGCAGCGATGTATAACTTTCTCATAGCAGCTGGCGTTGCTGCGTTTGTTGCCGTCTGCTTTATTTTAGGCCCATTTGTACGTCCCCTACTCTGGGCTTTTCTTATGGGCGCAGTCCTCTTCCCTTTCAAAAGGCATTTGGCACAACTGCTGAATGGCTGGTTCGAGCGCCTGGAAGAGCGCGATTCAAATGTTATGGTATCGATTTGTTTAGCACCGCTTGAAGCCAGTGAATATTGTGGAAGTTTGGTAGTGAGCTGGTTGCGAGAACACTGGCAGCTATTGACAGCAGGCGTCGGCGCGGCTGCGTGCTTCAAACTGTTAATGCTCTATGCGCCTAAGGGATTTCTGTGTGCGGTTTGGCGTTTCGTCGTTTTTTCGCATAGCACTTTTGTACAATTAATTGGCTTTCTAAATATTTACATGGTGAGTATGTTTGGGGCTGACTATACATATGTAAGACAAATATGTAAAAATAAGTGTGTGATAAATTGTACTTTTATTTCAACAGCTATTTGCAATAATTGCAATCTACTTAACGTCTGTGTATTTTTTATGGAA
>NW_016159368.1:7888-55305 GCF_001687245.7 Rhagoletis zephyria | reverse complement strand
ACATCCGGCTCTAAAATTGCCGATGCTTTAGAGAACTCCATTTCGAGTGTGTTAATTTCCATGTTTAAGTGTTCAATTTTTACGGGCCTCTTCACTTGGCTGGTACATACAGTGTTTGGCGCTCGCATAGTCTTTCTACCATCGGCGCTGGCAGCGATTTTGTCTGCTGCACCATTTTTGGGCAGCTACTGGTGTTCATTGCCTGCCTTGTTGGAGTTATGGCTGGCTCAAGATCGCTTCTATGCTGGAATCGTGCTATTCCTATTGCAATTCTTCGTGCCACCGTATTTTGAGGCAGCCATCTATGCAGAAATGAAGGGGTTAGTTTGTAGATGTATGCTTCGATTTAGAACAAGGGATTAATTTAATTTGTTTGCCATACATATACTTAATTAGCGGTGGACATCCTTATTTGACTGGTTTGGCTATTGCGGGCGGCATGTATTGGATTGGTTGGCAGGGCGCCATCTTTGGTCCATTAATGTTATGCTTCTTCATAGGAATATTTGAGGTTGCAGCTGTAGCTATGCGCGCCAATGATGATCCAAGGTAAGCAAATAATTAAAATTTTCATTAGATAATGCCTTTAATGAGCCAGTCTGTTAATTTGGTTTTTAGACGAAGCTCTGAAGAAGACACCCGAGCGACGTGAGTTGCTTATGAAATGCATTGACACACGCCAAATGACATGAACATTCAACGCAAATAACAATACATCGCGATTATGTATTTCTCCTAACGCCAAACAAGCTGCTAATACGCTTCATTCTTGTTAATATGCTTTACATTTACATGGCTAACTCATGAGACTTGTTTGCTTTAAGTTTTAACAACAGTTTTTAAATTCCAACAAGTAAAATGGTTTGAAATTAACATGCCATCAACGCTAAGTTCTGAACGGAATGAGAGGGGTTTACTAAATAAGAATTTAAAACCGGTTGCTCTACTTCAATCCATTTATTTTTGTAAAGAATTTTCTAAATTTTATTTCTTTGTAATTTTACCGCTATATTCCTTCGTTGTATTTTCAGCTTACGCAGACATTCTTTTTATGACTACTAACCTTTTAAGTAGCGCAGCGAATTTCGCGTATACATAATAGCAGCAAATATGGGTGTAGAATCTGACTCAATTGGGGGAAAAATCTGTTATGAATTTCCAATCCGCGACTTAATATAAAAAAAATTGGTGTAACTACCTCGAATACTTTTTTTACAAAAAGTAAATCTTAATGTGTTAAATTTTATGTACCTAACTACTACATAAATGTACGTAAGCTAACAGATGAATCAAAATAATTANTGCCTTGTTGGAGTTATGGCTGGCTCAAGATCGCTTCTATGCTGGAATCGTGCTATTCCTATTGCAATTCTTCGTGCCACCGTATTTTGAGGCAGCCATCTATGCAGAAATGAAGGGGTTAGTTTGTAGATGTATGCTTCGATTTAGAACAAGGGATTAATTTAATTTGTTTGCCATACATATACTTAATTAGCGGTGGACATCCTTATTTGACTGGTTTGGCTATTGCGGGCGGCATGTATTGGATTGGTTGGCAGGGCGCCATCTTTGGTCCATTAATGTTATGCTTCTTCATAGGAATATTTGAGGTTGCAGCTGTAGCTATGCGCGCCAATGATGATCCAAGGTAAGCAAATAATTAAAATTTTCATTAGATAATGCCTTTAATGAGCCAGTCTGTTAATTTGGTTTTTAGACGAAGCTCTGAAGAAGACACCCGAGCGACGTGAGTTGCTTATGAAATGCATTGACACACGCCAAATGACATGAACATTCAACGCAAATAACAATACATCGCGATTATGTATTTCTCCTAACGCCAAACAAGCTGCTAATACGCTTCATTCTTGTTAATATGCTTTACATTTACATGGCTAACTCATGAGACTTGTTTGCTTTAAGTTTTAACAACAGTTTTTAAATTCCAACAAGTAAAATGGTTTGAAATTAACATGCCATCAACGCTAAGTTCTGAACGGAATGAGAGGGGTTTACTAAATAAGAATTTAAAACCGGTTGCTCTACTTCAATCCATTTATTTTTGTAAAGAATTTTCTAAATTTTATTTCTTTGTAATTTTACCGCTATATTCCTTCGTTGTATTTTCAGCTTACGCAGACATTCTTTTTATGACTACTAACCTTTTAAGTAGCGCAGCGAATTTCGCGTATACATAATAGCAGCAAATATGGGTGTAGAATCTGACTCAATTGGGGGAAAAATCTGTTATGAATTTCCAATCCGCGACTTAATATAAAAAAAATTGGTGTAACTACCTCGAATACTTTTTTTACAAAAAGTAAATCTTAATGTGTTAAATTTTATGTACCTAACTACTACATAAATGTACGTAAGCTAACAGATGAATCAAAATATTAAAAGCATTGCATTCCAATTAATGAACAAAATTATTAATTGTTGTATAGTTATAAAAGAAAAATTATAATCATTTGTAAAACATATTCTGAAGTAATGACTAATTCTTGTGCTTAACGAATTTATATCCGCCCATTACCCAAACAAGTGATAGTCAAATGAATTTTTTGTAATGCATTTTTTAAAAAACCCCTTTTTAGAAGCTTGAAATTAATTTTAATATTTACGAATTTTATTTAGCCAGGAGCGAACATTTTTAAATAAGTTTTGAAAACCCAACAAACCCTGCAAATGACTTTTCCAGTAAATATTATCCAAAAACTAAGTTTCTGGAAATTTTACCACTTTCGCTCTGCAAAAAAAGTACGAAAACTCAATACTTCCAAGATGTTGCAAGTTGTTTTAAGAAATATTATTCAAATACATACATATAGTGCCTATCCGAACTATACCACACCGACATATTTTCGAGTTTTGACTACTATTTATGTTATTATATTCATATTTTATATTTTTTTTACTCCATATACAAAAATTGTCGGAACATAGATAGTTCGTATAGTAAATGCGTGACTCTTTACGCTTGTACTTTATTATACTAGANTCTTGTGCTTAACGAATTTATATCCGCCCATTACCCAAACAAGTGATAGTGAAATGAATTTTTTGTAATGCATTTTTTAAAAAACTAAAATAACTTAAAAAACCCCCTTTTTAGAAGCTTGAAATTCATTTTAATATTTACGAATTTTATTTAGTCAGGGGCGAAGATTTTTAAATAAGTTTTGAAAATCCAACAAACCCTGCAAATGTACTTTTCCAGTAAATATTATCCAAAAACTAAGTTTCTGGAAATTTTACCACTTTCGCTCTGCAAAAAAGTACGAAAACACAATACTTCCATGATGTTGCAAGTTGTTTTAAGAAATCTTATTCAAATACATGCATATAGTGCCTATCAGAACTATACCACACCGACATATTTACGAGTTTTGACTATTTATGTTATTATATTTATATTTTATATTTTTTTTACTCCTCCATATACAAAAATTGTTGGAACATAGATAGTTCGTATAGTAAATGCGTGACTCTTTAAGCTTGTACTTTATTATACTAGTATGTGTTGAAACTTGGATTTATGTAGGTATGGATATAGTTTTTGTTATAGAACGAGCTACATTTAAAATAAAATAATTAAAATTAAATAAATATGTAGGAGTCGCATAGTTATGATACGCACTATAGTTTCGTGTGGCCTATTTTAACTTAAAATTACACAAAAGTTCCTTCATTGACTATTAACTGCATGTAGACATAGTTTTTCTCATTGGCAAATTGTTATAAGTAAAAACTTGCAGCTTCCACTCAAAATTAATTATCATTAGGAGGTTTTCTACAANTATAGAACGAGCTACATTTAAAATAAAATAATTAAAATTAAATAAATATGCAGGAGTCGCATAGTTATGATACGCACTACAGTTTCGTGTGGTATATTTTAACTTAAAAATTACACAAAAAGTTCCTTCATTGACTATTAACTGCATGTAGACATAGTTTTTCTCACTGGCAAATTGTTATAAGTAAAAACTTGCAGCTTCCACTCAAAATTAATTATCATTAGGAGGTTTTCTACACGTTTTGTACACGAAAACATATTTCTTAGTTTATATACATATGAGGGAATTCTAATAGCAGCCATCAGCCACCTTCTTTTTAAGGACTACTGGCTTCTGGTGAAGCTCGACATAAACTTAGGAAGTGATCACCAATATTTAGAACTGAGAAAGAATATTCNAACATATTTCTTAGTTTATATACATATGAGGGAATTCTAATAGCAGCCATTAGCCACCTTCTTTTTAAGGACTACATAAACTTAGTGAGTGATCACCAATATTTAGAACTGAGAAAGAATATTACAAATGCCGCTCTGTTTAAAATATCGAATTATTTATTGCTTAAAATTTGCAATATAATACTATGAATAGTATTTTTAATTTAATATTTTTGTATGACTACTAATAAATTAAAACGAATTTATAACTCGTCCAATAACCTTTATTTTCTTAAAATATCCATTCATCATTAAGAATTATAATTAGGGTTGGACTTCGCCGGTTAGATCACAATTCCGACTATCTTCTCCAATTCAACTGCAACGGACTCCAAGGTAAGATCTCAGAGGTAGCTTACTTTATGAATCGGCATGGCCGAAAGTTAGCTGCGGTTTACCTCGCACTTCGTCATAGTCCGTCGGTGGAACATCGAATCCGTCATCATCGACTGGGGACTCGAGTTTAACTTGCTGCAGTAGCCAGAGCGAAGTAGGGCTATTGTAGTTCGAGTCTCTTGAGGCAGACGAATCTCTATCTCGCCCACGTCAGGTGGTTGTGTTCCCAAAAGGGCATTCACAGGTCGAGAGTCAGTGTAGGTCAATACTGATGTCCCGTGAATGACGTTTATGGCTTGTCGGCATGCTGTCTGGACTTCGTCCGTAAGTTAGTATAGAAGCCTTCTGACGTGCCTTGGCGAGGGCTTCGGGTGCCCACGTTGGTAACACCCTACTAGGAATTCCTTGCCACCTGTCGCTGTCCGGGGTGCCTTGTTTTTGGCAGGTCTGTAGCTTCGTCCACTGCATCCTACCAGTCCCTGGCTACCATAAAGGCGTTGCATAGTTTGGGACCGGCTGGCCACATGCCTTGTATGTTGCCAGCAACGTTGCTTTGTCTTTGCCCCACTTGCTGACGACTAGCGACTTGAGGGCTGTTACGGCTATGTACTTTATTGACATTTGCGGTTGTGTTCTCCTACAAGAAGATGGACCTCCTTCGTCCAGGTGGTAAAAAGGGTTGCCGAGGATCGCGTAAGGGAGAGGGTTAGGCTCCTTGCAGTGAAACAGCGAGAAAGTCCGGAGAGGTTACCGTTTACTTTCGAGCACAAGCCATCAATTTAATTCACAGACGCCATTATCGAGCAGTCAATCGAGACTCCCTGTGGTGGTTGGGGGAGCTTTGAGATATTGTAGTTAGATAGTAGCGGGGAGAGGACACGACCCTGTGAGACCTCCTATTTAATTTTTCTTGGCTTGCTAATTATGTCTCTAAAAACTACTGACGAATGTCGAGCACTCTGGAGATAGCCACGCAGCTTGATGGAGCTAAGTCGATCAGCCTCAGTCCGTTATCAGACGTTTCGTCCTGGAGGCTGAATTTTCCGACAGTAGCACATGATACCCCCTTCTTTGTGACTATTGTGTGTGCAAATTGTGACTAGACGGTGAACGGCAGTACTTGGCGACGGAGTCTCTCTCTTTCTTGGATCGCGGCGATGTCACCTTCCTAATTAAGGGTCCGGACATTCCAGGTGCATGCCTTCAAATCGTAGCCCTTTAAACGTTTGCCGTGGTCTTTATCTAACCTGACGAAGTATAATGACTGAGGTGTCTTATCACATTCGGTGTGTGTACAATGCTGAGTCCAAAGAAGTGTGGTGCGAGCTTTTTAGCCGAAGTTGCACATTCCAATCTTCGGCGGACAAGGCCAAACGTGGCTGCGCAAACTAAAAAACACAGCTCTGAAGTTCGGGAGGTCATCGGGAAGACTTTAAAGTCATTGTTCCTATCGCTCGTAACATAAGTAATATCTGAAATATGGAAAATAGCGGAATCTGCCAACCTAAGCGAATCATATCGCCAGATGTCTCTCCTTTCCCCAATAGTGAAGACTGTTGCGGCTTGGTTGCCCATCATTTGCACACCATCTGACTCCAGAAATAAATCAGTAAATGTAATGGGTACTACCACCACGGCCCTTAATGCCATCAACAATTTAATAAATTGTGGCTTTAACCAAAGCCGCCGCTATCAAAGGACGGCTTTAGTAGCAGTGAACTTGTCGACGGCTTTCAACACAGCATTATTTGAAGAGGTGAAAGCGTTGGCCTGCGATTCATTTGAGAAGTGAAGAGCAGAATGAAACAGAGGTGCCTCCCAGCTGGTGTTTAGTTTCTATATATATTGTATATGTATGTATATAAACACTCTCCTCCACCTGAGGATACTTCGATGGTCTCATACGTCGACGAATGTTCCACTTCTGCGTTGAGCAATGATGTTGAGGACTTGAGTTTTAAAGCAAATGGTTATCTCTCAGAATAACAACAAAATTTACAGTCTGCCACAATAAGAACTTCCACAGAATGTCGTCTGAGTTTCACTTACCCAGCCAGATCCGAATTCTTTCATAATACTGAGTAAGCAGCTTCTGGTGGAATGCTACCAAAGGTACCACAACTACAGCCACTTACTTGAAGCTGAGTTTCCTTCAAGTCGTATCACAAGCCTTCTAATGGATCTCAAAGACCAGATTCAGCTATAAGTATGCAGACAGGACTTACACTGCATTCATCAAAGGTTAACACCTTCGGAAACTCTGGCTCCGTGAGTGCCGTCATGGGAGACCAAAGTCGAACTACCACTCAGATGCAGATTCCTACTTATCCAAAATTGTTCCTAACACACCCAACCTATGTCCAATAGGTGAAAACATTCCGGAGGATACTAACCACTTCCACAACCAACTCTAGCCAATTCATTTAAAACGTCTCTTCTACGGTCCATCCTTGCCCATACGTCTCGTTTCCGGGACCCACCGTTAGATGAGATTGAGTAGGTCTTATTAAAATTACCGAACATTTTGCTAGATCCATTTTTCCAATAGTTAGGTCCAGTTAAAATTTTTCAAGGGTCTTCCTGTTGTTCTTAAACTACGTCTTGAGCGGTGCCCAAGTCGGGTCTTAATATAAGTTAAACTAATATTTTGCTGCATTCTTGCCGTTGTTTTAACCTCTTTGCATCTGTTCCTGCGACTATAAGCAAAAATGTACTGAATTCTAATACATACATATATTTAAGTGTTGTTAATGTATTTAGCAGTAGCAGCGTAGATGTGTCCGCTATAGAAAGTGTGCTAGTTAAAGAAGTTAATGAAACGCATCTGAAGCCGCCGCAAGAGGTGACTGCGATCGAGGAGGTGCCGATAATCGATGCCATAAAGAAACATGGAAACAATGAAAATGATAGACAAATAATGTACAAACCTATCCAGCAAACCAGCCATGCGAACGACTTGAGCCCGACTAAGCCTCGGGCTGTAGAGCTTAAGATAATTAAGAAAACATTACTGCCTGTAGCAGAAGCGAGTAACTAATGTGTATATTTCTAAAACTACTTGCATAAATATGGTGAATATAAATTTAATATAACATTGCTAAGATAAATTGATAAATATTAAACATCAGATGTGTTCTAACTTTGAATTCAAAATTTAAAAGGGGAATTCCGGATGCTTTTCAACGCTGCAAAGAAAAATGGAAAATAATAGTGTATATAAAGGAATATCGCATGGTTTTAACAATTCTTTAGTCTACATTCCAATACTTACCCTTTGAAGAATGCGAAATCCACCACACGCACATTGGCATCCAATTTATTGAGCTGTTCAATTTCCTCTGGACTTAGTTTAAAGTCAAAGATATCTTTGTTCTCTCGCATGCGTTTGGAATTGGTGCTTTTCGGTATGACCGATAAGCCTTTCTCCACAATCCACCGTAGCAAAACTTGTGCTGCACTCTTATGATATTTCTTGGCGATCTGCTTCACTTCCGGCACCTCAAGTAAGTCGGGTAACTCACGTTCTACACCAACCATCTTATTTAAAGCGCCTACACCTTTGGAACCTAGTGGTGAATAGGCGGTGACGGCTATGTCCGAAGCTTTGCAATACTCAATCAACTCTGGTTGTTGCAAGTAGATGTGGTATTCAATCTGCAATGGTTCAAAGTAGTGGATGTGTATATGAGCAAAAAAACGCTAAATCATTCTTTTTGCATTTACTTCAATCAATGGAGTTCCAGAATAAGTTCAGTAAAAAATAAATCGAGCTTTTAAACACTTCTACCCTTAAAATGTTTATTTAGGTGAAAAAGTATCTCATTAAGTCTCATTATTCAAAAAACTGCATACCCAACTTTTTTCTAAAGAGTGTAAATAAAAAGTGCAACATTTGAATGAAAATTTGCACAATTTTCTTTAATTTTGCACAAGATTTGGAATTATGATTTTTGGGGTTTCTGTTGTAGAATTAACCATATTTTTATAAAAAGTTAGCCAAAAAAAAAATATTTAATAAAGAGTGGCCCGTATTGCAAAAAATTCTCTGTACCTAAACTTTATTGATTGACTGTATATACATAAGTACGTACCTGTAAAACTTGCGGTTGAATGGTGCAATGTTTTCGTAGCCTTTCAATTTGCTGCAGATTGAAATTCGATATTCCAATTGATTTGGCCAACCCTTTGGCAAGTAGACCTTCCATTTCCTATAATTATATAATTATGGAAAACACGCTCTTGTACTTCTATAACTAGTTGCGAGCAACTCACCTTCCAAATAGCTGCGTGATCGGTGCTCGGATCGACCATAATAGTGCCATCTTCATAGCGTTTAAATTCGCCATTTTCATCGAGCATTACCGTAAATGGCGTATGTATCAAATACAAATCGACATAATCCAATTGCAGATCTGCCAAGGATTTGCGCAAAGTCGACTCTACTAGATCGGGTTTATTGCCTGAGAGACGAGAAAAGTACAAATTCTACATAAAAGTTTTGTCGTTTTTTTTTCAAGTAGTTTTTCAGAACAAAATTTGTGTTCAGAATGCAGATCAATTTTGAAACCTACTTGATAAAAATGTTCTTGAAATATAAGAAGAAAAATTGGTTAAAGATTCCACAAGCAAAAGTACAAGGTCAAGCGCCCGAAGAAAATATTTACATAGGTGGATACATATGTATGTATTTATATACAGATAACTAACAACTTGTTAGAGATCAAATCGAAGCACGATCGCGAGCAGTAAATCGGCCAAAGATTAAAAACGCATATCCAGTTTACCGACTGAGCGTGTAAAATTTGCATTTAAGAAATAACTTGTTGTATGAAATTCACAAAGGCCCTAACCAACATTTTTTTTTATTTTACAGGAAAAGCAAAAAACTAATCATGCATATGGGGCTCCCATACCAAAAATTTGAAAAAAAAACACNAAAACTAATCATGCATATGGGGCTCCCATACCAAAAATTTGAAAAAAAAAACACCCGTACATACATCAGAATTCTCTATAAAAAGAAATATTAAAAAAAAAATTGATTGAAAAATTTTTCACATACAATTTTTTGATAAAAAAATAGTTTTTTAAAATATACCATCTCAAAAAAAAATTTTAAAAAATCACAATGGTAGCTCTGAGTATTGCGCAATTTGCACGTTGGTGCACTCTACAATAATTTGAGTTTTGAATTTTTTTTTACACCGAACTTGAATAAAATGAGTGCATTACAAATTTAAAATTTTTTTTTAATTTTTGTAGAATTTTTTTCATATTTTTTCCTCGTACCGTTCTCGAGATATTTGGAGAACTATTAAATCGATTTGTTTTTGTTCTGTTAGGTTTTTAAAAATATATTATTTATGTTTATACATCGACCCTAAAATTTTGAAACAAATCAAACACATGAAGTGGGAATCCCGTCCGTTTTGGTATGGAACGCCCCATATATGTATACGTATAGGGCGTTTTAAAAAGTGGCATAACACCGTTGTTTTTTAGTACTGACACTTTCAAATTTTTAGTGAAGGTGTATTTTAAATATATGCTACCAAAAATCTGTGAAAAACCCAGTTTCGAAAAAAAGTGGTGGTTAGGGCCTTCGTGAATTACGGTGACGATATGTTAAGTGTTTAAAGTGTTCCGTTTATGGTACAACTCCACAACGAGCTTCGAAGCATTTAGAGCTTTATTCCGCTATAAATTGCATATAAAAGCGCCGTAGCGTGTTTATGAGAAGCATTACTTTAAGAATGAAGTCAATTACCTGGTGGTGGCAACTTAGTGGTCACGAATAGAGATGATCGCTTAACTTTACCAGCAGATAACCACTCCTGTAGAACGTTTCCAATAGCCTTTTCATTCAAATACACAGGTGCAGTGTCAATATGGCGGTAACCTATCTCGAGAGCTTCATTTACAGCAACGGTTATTTCTTCCTCGCTTGCCTGTGAAATAACAACAAAAAAAATAAATAGTATGTTTATGCTTGCCATAAGATACAAAGTTTAAAGAATTTCTCTTTAATGCACAAAACTGGCGGAACTTCGGAAAGAAGATGGGCAAGGACAAAGTTTTTCAATCTCGTGTCAAACCGACTTGTGGTGAGGCGATTACACAGCCCGCATATACAATTTTGTATTCTATGCGATGACATATAGAATTCAACACCATTTTTTTTTCAAGTAAAAATTTTCTCTGGTCACTTCGAGAGCTTATATGTAGGTAAAATTGTACAGAAAAATTGAATCATATGAAAAGTGTCTGCGGGTTTTTGGGTGAACTTTTGAAAAAAAAGGTTTTTGTTGCAAATAAATTTTAATAAAGGACATATTAGCCATTATTTCTGTGATCTTTTGACATTTTCGAGTAGCTTCATAGTTCTATCGGTGCACATAGGGGTATTTGAACGATTTAGGCGGCCATAAACGAATTTGGCAAAATTTTGAAGTTAACTAAAAAAATTTGTCACATTCGATAGAGAACATTCCAAATGGCAATTCCCAGTCCCCCTCCATTTTGTAACTTGCACAGCGAACGCTCACCGTTAACCGGAAACAGAATATACTAATGCTGCTTTGATTTTTTTAAGCCGGTGGCAACCCTGGCAGGCTCCTTAGAGATAAATCCCTTTTAAACCCATTTCCAATGATACCCATATTGCAGCAATTCATTTAACTAATTGAACAAAAATGTTTAACAGGTGGCAACTCTATGGAGTCTATCGATGTCAAACGTTAAGCAAATTGATTTACTTTGGTTTGATGGAATAACTGGAAGTACTCCCATTCAAACTTTATCATGGAAAATGTTACTCATACGCCATGTATGTATGAGTACGGTCATGTACGATATGGCCTATGAGTAAAATTATTTCCTGCTCCTATGTATTTCATACAAAAAATTGTTGCCCCTTCACTTGTTTATTTATCCATCGGTTGTCATCGTTAGTGTTAGTGTTTTAAGGCGCCGCAAAGCAAGCAGATATTGGCTAGGCTTACTAATATATATTTTGTACCCATACTGTAATATTTCATTTATTTTGTGAATTCAATTGCGTTAAATTTGCAACCAGGTGGCAACCCTCTTCGAAAATATTTTTAACCGTAAGCCTTCTTAAAACTCTCTAGTTTGACACCCATATTGCAATATTTCCTTTATTTGATAAATTTAACTGAGATAATTTTTCAAATAGGTGGCAGCACTCATCCAGAACATCTCGAATGGTTATATTTCTTAAACTTCTTGAATTTAATACAAACATTGCTATATTTCATTAATTTTATCGATTTAATAATTTTTTAAGTTTAATATTTTCAAGCAGTTGGCAACCCTCCAAATTTTTGTGCCATGCATCCTGATATTATACCTGCTGCAGGCTGTATCGGAGACACAGCCGCTAAATTTAAACGTAGAATACGTGGTATGGTTAAGAGCACATCCAAGTCAAAAACGAAAGCTCACACTAAGAAAAAAATATCGATAACGAAAGCGATAATAATATCGATAGCAAAATCGATAACAAAACATCGATAACAGAATCGATAAAAATATCAATAACAAAATCGATAATAATATTAATAACAAAATCTATAAAAAAATCTATTACAAAATCAGTAACAAAATCGATTAAAATATCGATAACAAAAGCGATAGTAATATCGATAGCAAAATCGATAACAGAATCGATAAAAATGTCGATAACAAAATTTATTAAAATATCGATAACAAAATCGACTACAAAATCTATAAAAAATCTATTAAAAAATCGATTAAAATATCGATAACCAAAATCGATAAAAAATGTCGATTATTATATCGATAAGTTCCGAAAATATCGATAGCAAAATCAATAATAAAATCGATACAGTATCGAAAATATCGAATACAAAATCTATAAAAATAATCTATTACAAAATCGATAACAAAATCGAATAAAATATTGATAACAAAATCGATGAAAAATATCGTTTATTATATCGATAAGTTCCGAAAATAACGATAGCAAAATCAATAACAATATCGATAGAAATTTCGACAACAAAATTGATAAAACATATCGATAATAAAACCGATAAAATATCGGTTATTATATCGATAAGTCCCAAGAATTCCGAAAATCTCTAAAATCCCGAAATAGTCCCCAGATTGAGTCTCTGTCAATATCCTTTTCTCTATAATTACCTCTATTTTAAACTTTCTTCCTCTATCTTCATCTTTACTTTTATCGGTATCCTCATCCTCATATTTTTCCTTATATTTATCTTTGTTTTTACTTTTATGTTTATCATATTCTTCATCTACATATTCCCCTTCACCTTGGCCTTTTATAAATATTGCGCCATCCGTTATTCAAAGGCCGAAATACCAACACACACACATACTTTTTGTCCCCTTCTCTCACTTTCAACGCATGCACGTGTTTGCAAAATGATGACGAAGTGATTTTGTATGGAAAATTATTTATGCCCATATATTTGGATTAAATAAACATACTTAGAAGATATCAACCAATACTTCGAATATACCAAATGAAAGAAAAAATCTTGAACTTTTGATTAAAGAAAACCAAAAAAATATCATTTTGTCGATAGGTATGAATTATATCTTTGAAACGCCACACTTTTCTTTGAAACCGCTTCATTAGTTCTTGTGCCATAAGCGTTTTCGTAAAGCTCCAAAAATTACAACTACAACATTTAAGCATAGCCTCCATATCGAAACAAAAGACGTATTCTACGTCAAAAAACCATTCAAATCAGTTCAGCCGTTCTCGAGTATCCTACTAAATAGTAGGCGACCGATAAAGTCATCAGTGCGCGGGGCTCTTCAATTACACCTGGCTAGTTAGTTAATCGTTAAAATGTGGGTTTCGAACCCTACGAAATATAACCAAACCAGAAAATGGCCTAACCCAATATGAGTTGTTTTATCAAAATGCCAGAGATATTCAAGAGAAAAAACATCGAAGCAAACAGATTGTTTTCAACGATTATTCCTCAGAAGTACTGACTTGCCTTTGCTAGTGAAATTAAAATTTTTTTGTATTGCATAAAACGATGTATGGATTTATAATTTATTTGATGAAATGCCTCATGATCAATCAAAAGTGAATTTTGGATTTTTAGCTAGTTACGGCTTTTTATATTTCAGCGACAACTTGCGATAGCGCCTTTCTATACTAAGGTAAGGATATGCACTGGTACTACATATGTATATACATTCATGTCTTTAAATATTTATCTTGTACAAAAGTTCCTACATATGCATATTTGCTTTTGCAAGTTCATTACATATGTACATACATATATATCGTTACCTAAAGGTAAAAAGGTGCTAAGTCCATTTTAGGGAATTGTTCAGGAGAGACTACTCACAATCGATGTAGTTTTGCATTATCTGTCATTCTGCATTACAAACCCAATTTTGAAAAAAATGGACTTGTCACCTTTTCAACTTTAGGTAGTGATATAAGCTTTTGAATAAAATAAAGGTTTAAAAACCTTAAAATTTTTTTTATTTTCTTTTCATATTACGCTACATACAATACAATTACTGTTGTCTATATGCGGATATAGGTCAACGTGAAGTGTTTTTATTTTTTTTTTGTTTTTTTTTTTTTATTGTAAGTGTGGCTTGTCCACTTTTTCATTTTGAAAGTCAAAAGAATGCCGGAGCGCGGCTTAAATGAGACTCCACGCTTTGTATGTTTAAAACGTTGACCAGCATCCAAATATACATACATATGTACTTGTACATACTACTGCAAAGCTAAACAAACGTTGTAGAAATAAAAATATGGTATGCAGTATGTTTGTATGTAACCAAAACCGCTAACAGGTTTGAATAGTAACTCATAATGGGTTAAACTTGTCTGAAGGTGTAACTTTAGAACTTTTAACTACTACCAGTGATCGGACTCAAAAAAAAATTCTGTGTGGTAGAATCTGGAAAAAAATGTGGTAGATTTCAAAAAAATGTGGTAGATCTCAGGTTTTGGATCAAACTTTGTACAAAAATTTAAAAAATTCTGCAAGGCTTCCCTTAAATTGCAAAAGTTTTAATGAGATTTAAAAAAAAAAATAAATTTAGTATATTAAAGTGCACGATTGAAGTTGCCAAAAATTTCGTCGAGTTTTGGCAATTTTTTTCCTTGACAGTGTAAAGCTTCCATATCAAGATATTTTTCGAACATATTTTGCAACCTTGCGGAGTGCTGTCAGTTTTTCTTTTTATAACATCACGATGTAGCGAACAAAGGTGGCACGTTACAGAAACCGCTACTTGGGATTTGCCGATTTTTACAAAGTAAACAACGCCTCAGAAACTTTAGATGCACTGAAATTTGCTAATACTTTCACATTTTCGCTATTAATTCTTTTTATAAATCATAATATATTTTGCAATTTAACATAATAAAACCGCGTTTCCTGTCGAAAAATGTATTATTGAGAAAATTTACTATTTTACAGTTTATTCTATCCTACCATTAGCGGTTTGTTTACTTTTACTTGAGAAATTTCATCGCCGCCGGGAATGCGGAATCTTGAATTATAACTATCATTCTTGTTACCATATAGTCTTTAGTGCTGGACAATTTTTGCTCTTAAAATTAAGAAAATTATGTCGAGGAAAAATAAAACTAGCTACTCAATAACGCGAATATGTGGTAGATTTCAGACCTTATGTGGTAGATGTGGTAGATGCTCTAAAAAGTGGCTGATCTACCACAATGTGGTAGAAGTCCGATCACTGACTACTACATATCGTCGCCTGGGTAAAAGTTTGTCGTATGTTAATTTCGGCAGGTTGTGGGAAATCGCGATTGAAGTTTGGAATGCAATTTCTCAAAAACGCGAAGGTAGATTTTCTCCAAAGTCTCTGAAAATGTTACTAGTTCACAAGATTCGTAAATTATTTAATATTTAATGTTTATTGTTAATTAGTTTCGAGTTTATGAAGGAAATGTGACAAAATGTGATCAAAATTTCTACCTCATTAACGACACTTTTTACTCAATATCTTGGGAACTAAAAGAGATATCCAAAAATGGAGAACGCCATTTGTAAGATATTAATTAGCTTAATTTGACTGCATCACCAACTAAATTTTTACTAAATCATCGAAAAAGTTGTAGTCAATATCTCGGAAACTAAAGGAGATGTCTATTTTAAAGTGTACCAGCACATCTTTCGGCAAGAGGAAACATTTTGGAAGGTGCCACAAGCCATATCTCGGAAAATTTTTTTTGGACCACTCTAATATATTTACGTGTTGGAGTGCTTTGTTGAACTCGGCCAAAATCTCTTAGGGCCAGTTTAAACTTAGATTGCGTAAATTGGGTTTAAATTTAACCGCTGATTGACCTTTACTCATCTTAGTTTAAACCACAGCTGTGCACCGAAAAACTAGACTTTAGGCGCTTAAAACCCTCAATAAAAAGAATAAGATATATTGTAATTCACTTGCTTATTCAATATTGTGTTTTTGTTTTTTTACCATCCAAGTGCCATATCCCAATATCGGCATCTTCAAGCCATTATTCAGATGTAAATATTTTTGCTCGCTCATTTTTGTTATCAATGAATTGACTGCTTCTCAGCTTTTTATGCACTCAATCAGAAACCACGAACTTGACCGCGCGGCGTTTAATTTTACTCTGAAGAAAGCTGACAGCGGTCATACACTTTTAGCCGGCTGATATTGTCATAAAAATACTGGTTTATGTATGTAAATATGTATGTACATTTACGCTCTCAATGCGCTTCATGTTTTCTTTTATTAATTGCATTCTGGAGCAAAAGAGCTAAATGGGGGCATTAGTGTGTATGCAAGTAGGAGCAACAATGTCCATTAGGGTGGTCCGGAAATAAGTAAAGTCAGAATTCCAAATATGAACCATATCGGACCATAAATACGGGGTTTCAAATATCTCAACATCTGCGCCACCTGGAGGATTAATTCATCTTCTGTATTGCATTGTCATCGGGTTCTGACCTACGTTTTGATGTTTCAAGCCTGTACCTCTTCGAAAAGTTGATTAACCCTGGCATCCAGTAAGCGGTCTCTAGCCACTAATAGTGACTTTTGGTGGCGAACTTGGATTTTGAGACTATTTGGTATGTAGTACGCTGTCTCACGTCTCTAGTCTCAAAAAGTCACTAATTTGACAGCTGGCTAAGAGCAGACCTCAAAAATAAAAATATGGAGAAAAAGTTAATTGCTCTCCATTTTATTAAAAAAAAACGCGAATATGAAGCGAGGAAATTTGTTCAATAAGAATTTCGTTAGGAAATATACCAAAATGCTATAATATCATACAAATCCATTGAAAAAAAAAATAATTTTTTTTAACATTAAAATCTAAAAATTATTAAAAAAAAAAATAAAACTAATAAATAAAAAAATACTAAATAAAAAAAAATATAAAAAATCCTCTACGTCCGAGGAGTACTCGAACCCGGACCCTCTCGACCGGCAGCCTAATGCTTCGACCACTCGGTCATTGCGACTCTTCGGGCGGCGCGGCAAAAGGCAAACATAAACGCTATCAGTTGACTGTCTGTGTTTGTTTTCACCACGCATTTTTGTGACTCTCTCCTACGGAATAGCCAAATCATCTCAATTCATAAAAATAGTCACTAATTGCTAATCTCAAATTTAGTGACTTGAGATGAGACTGAATTACTGAATCCCAGGGTAAGCCTCACCGTAATGCATTTGTTTGCATACCCACATACATATGTATTTATGCATGCACATGTGCAGATATTTATGTGTATCAGCAAGTTTGTGATACAATGACTCAATTACGTTATTAGCGTACCCTTTTTAAGTTCGGACACACCGAATGTTGTCCTTCATAATTTCAAAAATTAAATATTTTATATGAAGTGACGCGTGGCAAGTGGCATTGCGCTGACGTGGGCACAAATCAATTTATTGCATTTTCCACATACATTTTTAAGACCAGACAGTTAATGAGTTCGACAATTGGCTTGAGATAATAACATATGTTCCCAAGGAGGTATTTATGTACATTTTTATTTTGGAAGAAATAACTAGATTGTTAGCTATTGTTTATTAACGATGTTGTTCGAAATATTTAAGCTTATGAAACGGATACTTGTTTGGCTTTTTTCTGCAAATTTGTTTGATTGAATTTTTCGTTCAATACGCATTCCTTCTGCACTTGACAGATACTTTTATGGTTCCAAAAAAAAAAAAATTAATTAATTAATTTAAGGATGCGCCTGACGGAATTCGAACCCCGCAACTTCTGGAAGCTTACAAATAGCTGCCCGCATACATGCTTTCAAATGTTTAGCTTGAACAAATAACAATACAATAGCCGTCATCAATTCGCCAACAGTCAGCAAGTGGCGAAACGAACGAACTCAATGAGGTACAACCAAACTGGCAATCGCCTCTCCGAAACTCCTAAAGCGCAGTATCCTCCTCGCACATACATAGGCCAAGAATAGTAACGCTGTGATACCATATGGAATACTATTACCTTTCGATGTGATGAGCTTTACCGATGGTCTTATTTCCATCTGTGCGGTCTCTGCCAAAAATGCGTTTTTTTTCTATGATCTTGCATTTACAACATTGGTCCGATGCGCACAGATGTGCATAAGAAGGGCCTTTTTAAACAAATACAGCATGCACGTTTGTAGGTAACTAAAGACCTTAATTCAATTTCACAGTTGCTGTCCATTTTAAAAGATTGAGGCCTCCTCTATGCCATCTATTAGATTTGTGATATTTGTATACGGTGACCATTCGTACCGATTTTGGCGGGACAGTACCGATTTTTAGGAAATTGTCCCGCTGAATATTTTTTGAAAGTCGGGACGTATATGTTATTAAAAATAATACCAACTCCCTAAAAAAATCATGGATATGAAAAAATTAATCTGTAGATACAGTGGCGAAAATATAAACAGGAAAGAAATATTTAAATATTCCTCGGCTATTCCTTTTTCTATTATTTAATGTTTATTATTATTTTTTATGAAAATGTAGCTCGTTATATAACAAAAAACATATGAATCAAACTTTGTACAAAAATTAGCAAAATTCGGCAAAGTTTTATCAAAATTTTGTACTTTTTAATTCGATTTCTTAAAAACATTGAGTATGCAGTTTGTTAGACCATTAAATTTTAGTAAAACGAAGTGCAATTTTAAGAATTTTGTTTTGTGGAAGGTGATGCTCATTTCTCCATGCAAAAAAATTGTCAACCTACTTTGTATGGAAGAAAATGCGCGAACAAACAAATTCGCAAACTACTTCGAACTTGCACTTTGTTATACTAAAATTTAATGGGCTACAAAACTGCATGCCCTTCTTCTAAAAACCTGATTAAATATTAAAAAATTTTGATAAATATTTGTTAAAATTCGTCGAATTTTCATAAAGTTCTACGAAATGTGAAATTTTGATTTACTACATAGCTCTTTTTTTTTAAATAATAAATATATTTTAAACCATGAAAAGTAGCCAAAACTTGCTAAAATGTCTTTTCCTTATTTACATTCTCGCCACCGAACATTTTTGCGATAATTTTTCAAGTTTTTTCTCTTTGTTTTGTCTTAAATAAAACTACATTAAAAGATGAAATGTCTATTTATTTTATAAAAAAAAAATTGTACGTTCATATTCGATACTTCAGAAATGTCCCGATTTTTGTCCACACAAAAATCTGGTCACCGTATATATGTATGTATGCATATTTTTTGTTCCTTAATTCAAATTATTAACTAAACCTTCAACTAAAAGTCGGCATGGATTACACAGGGCAACACTGATTTTGTTTCGTAAAATGTTAAAACTGTTTTTGATAGACTTTTTTGTGCTATTACGAATCTGCAAGTATACAGTTTCCATCAGCTTTAGATTTTGATAAAAACGTGGTCAAAGTATCAAAAAATCGCAGCTTTTGCAATATTTGAGATGCTCTAGCAAAAAAACAAAAGGTGATAGAGCCTTCCACTTGGGCTTAAATTAAAGGTGGAACTCTCGACTACTATCCCTGAAAATACCATTCGTACACCGTTACTTGATGCCAGGGTCAAGGTCCAGGGATGGCATTTTCAGTGATTTTAGTTGAAAGTTCAAGCGCTAATTTAAGCCTAAGTGGAAGATCCTACCACCTTTTGTTTAATTGCGGGTACTCAAACTTCCCCAAAATCAGTACACCTTTTGTTTTTTTTTTGGTAGAGTTGGTTTTCTCAAAATCTAATCTGATGAAACTTTATACGTACAAATTCGCAATCAGCACAAAAATGTCTATCAAAAACATCTTGAACAGTTTAGGAAACAAAATTTTTCCCCATTTTTTTTTTTTGGCCTGTGTTATCGTTATCCTACGGTCATAAGATTTCATATACTTATACGCTATTTAGGCTAAAAAGCACAAATACATATAGATGGTACATATAAAAAAATTTGATTTTTTTTTTTAATGCAGGATCGTTGCGTACAATTTTTAGTTTTAGACTTGATAGCAGTCAAGTTTACTTCCACATTCTCTAAAAATAAGAAAATCTTTTTCAAAATACAACTGATTAAGTTTTTAGGTACGCTAGTCACGAATCTTATGTCAAATTAAAACTGTGACAATTGACAGCTGTCAAATGGTCTGAATTTTTCTAAAACTAAGAAAATATTTCTTAAAACGCTACTGATAAAAGTTTTAGATACGCCAGTCACGTAATAGTATAAATTACATTGATTCTTAATATTTTAATACACTATGTTATTTGCGTCGCTGTGGTGTAGTGGTAAGCAGTGCGCGCTTCCACTCCGCAGCACCCGGGTTCAAACCCTGGCAACATCGCAGAAAATATAGAAAAAAGGTTTTTTCTTAACAGCGGTCGACCCTCGGCAGGCAATGGCAAACCTCCGAGTGTATTTCTGCTATGAAAAACAGCTTCTCATAAAAATAAAATCGCCGTTCGGAGTCGGCGTAAAACTGTAGGTCCCTCCGCTTTGTGTGACAACATCAAGGCGCACGCCACAAATCGGAGGAGAAGCTCGGCCAAACACTAACATATGTGTAAGCGCCAATCTATTATTATTATTATTATTATGTTATTTGCGTTCTTCAACCAAATTTTGAGATAGGGTGTTTTTCAATAAATATTCAATAATATTCTGTGCTTTATTTTGATTACTTTTCAAGGGAATGCTTTTTTCTAACTCACTTGTAATAGGCAGTTTGGTCATTATAAAAAGTTCATCCCGTTTAATTCTTTCGTTCCTGCCACAGACAGCTTCCTGATTATTGTACGAAGGCGAGGTCTCAACCAGCCGATAGCCTGCTTCGATTGCATCATTCAAGGCCTCACTCATATCCTCTTCTTTTACCTGAAAATAAACAAACATACGTGCATATGTACATATGTAGGTGAAAGTGAAAGTACATAATGTCCATTGCGTCACCGTCAGTTGTCAAAAAAGTTGAACTGGTGTAGTTGTATGAAGTAAGTTACATGACAAAGGTGACGGTGACGCTCAAATTAGCTCAACTTTCAACTTATGCGTCTGCGTCAAGTGACAACTAGTCTGTGTTTTGTTTACATATTTGAACAAAAATTTTTCAGTTTGTGAAAATTTTTGGATTTATTAAAATAAGAAATGTAAAATAGGATGAAAGAAAAGTAAAAACGCAACGGATAGTGTGTAACTTGCCGCATAAGCACCGTTGACGCTAGCAATGACGGTGACGTTGTTGGTGACGCAATGGACGTTGTGTACTTTCGCTTTGAGTATGAGCGCGCGTAAAGCTAGATGCATTTTAGGATTTCAATCCCTATAGAGATTTCTCTAATTTTCTGTTCGCACCTGCAACGTCTTAAAGCCAAAAGCCGGCATATCAACGCCATTAGAAACTCGCAAATATTTGTTGAATTATTGAGAAAAAGTTTACGAATTTGTGATGGGAATAATATTTGTATAATTTAATTTTTTTATTTAGGGCGTGTGTGAATCGGTAACAAAGTTCTATGAGGAAAGCTGTTGAATAATATTTTAACTGTGGTGAGACAGTTTTGCCAATCTGCTGTGTGAAATGAAATATTTTTTGACAGCAGTAAATTTTTGATAACCGCAGATTTATGCGGAATAAAATATTACAAATTGAAGTGAAATTAATATTTTAAGAAACCATCTACCATCACTGATAGCATTTCATCAATTTAAACTTTTGTTTTACGAAAAATTACACACAGCAACAATCTTTGCGATTGTTAAAATTTTCTATGCATTTGTCAAAAATTTCACTAGCCTCGTGAGCTACTGAAATTTTATTCACCTCATAGTTGTCAAAAATTTACTTGCCGCGGCCTTTGTTACCGATTCACACACGCTCTTACTATTGAAAATTTTCTGAACAAAAATATTTATTTTTGACTGATACAAAAAAACTCCAAATAAAAATAACAAAGCACTCCGAAGAAAAAGTAGCCATGATTCATGATTTAATTATTTGTCTTTCAACAAAGATTGACCAGTGTAAATGGCAATTCAACCGTGAAATGTGAGTGTTTTGGCTGGTCGATTTCCCAGTCGACAGAAATCGACCCATGTAAAGGCAGCTAAACGATTCTTGCTATTTGTTCAATGTTTGTGCTTGTTGGGATGTGTGTGGTCTATGTGTTTTGACAGCCGTTATCGATAAAAATTAGAGAAGACAACGATTTGTTTTTGATTCGCACGGTGATTAGATCTGGATCACCTACGAATGAAGTGATTCGCTCTCAAAATTTTGTATGGCGAATTGTGTGGTTCGGTTCCTAATTGGGGCGACAATCACGAATGAGACAGCGAATTACGAATGGGAGAGCGAATCACTTGTCGTGGAAACATTTAGGTTTTTCACACTTGCCTGGTTATCAGGTTATTATTATTCTGTAGTGTATGTTATTGTTGTAAACTGAATTAAAAATATAACTACATAACCAGCTAACCTGATAACCAGGCAAGTGTGAACAACCCAATTGTTTTATTTCGCTTGAGTGAGAGTGAGAGTTTTAGAATTTTCTTTCTTGAGTGAAGTGTAGAGGAAATTTGACACTGCAGAAGCAAAATACCAAGGCGAATTCATACAATGTAATAGTGGCAGAATAACACCAAAAAAAAAAATAACACCAAGAAATTATGTGCACGGCGACAATCGGAACACAATAAATGTACAACAAACACATAATTTTGACAATCAGCACAATTCGCATTAAATCATCTGCTCCGGTAACACCACCTTGTAACTGCATATATCACTAGGGATTTTGAAAAAATACTAGATTTTTTTTTTTATCCAGCCTAATGTAAATGAAAGTGAACCCGTCAATTTTAGAACTGATGTATGAGTAATTCGAAAAATTGCTTTTTTCCGGTCGTACAATTTTCACATTTATTTAAGTGATGTTTTGCTGTAACGCAGGCAAATTAAAAACCAAGCAAAACTATTATCGGCCAGATTATCGTAATAAAGCATTAACGGAAAAATTTTATGCGCGTCATGAAACGTTTGATTTGGATTCCAATCTACTAAATTCGCCAGAAGTAAAGAAATATGTGCAGCTTATTAACGAGCATCGCAAAATGACTACAAAAAGTCGTTCGCTTGCACCGATTACGGAAAATCAAAGATATGGTTGGCTAATAGACCATGCGATGCAACCGAAAGATGAAATGGATAGGTCCTTGCTGCTTTACCCCCGCAAAGTGGACTCACAAATGAAACTCATCGCTGACGTATCGGCGGCAAAGAATTGGCGCCGTAATTTTAAATAAATTACCAAATAAGTATTTTCGTAATAGTAATCGCATTAATATGAATGTATGTATGTATCTATGTACTAACAAAAATTTCAAAATTCATTCTTTGTTTGATTATAATGCATTTTCGTGTCGTGTGTGTTAATTTGCTTATATAAAGACTGCTTTGCACTAAGTCAAACTGCGTGGTATTTGTCGTCAAATAAGTGAAAACACATTGTCATTTGAGACTAAAAAACGTCCTGTAGACTAATACTTATACATAGATCAGCAGCCGGATTCCAGCATTCGCTATTGCTGGTTTTGATCGCCAAAAATCACCAAATACGTTATAGGATCTTAGATCTCCTTTGTGGCAATTGAAAAGAATTTACTCTAGTATACATTATGAAATAAAATTTCCTACGCGGTTCTCACGTTGGTAGCCCCGAGTAGAAGGCACTTGCTTTTATGTACTACTAGCAAACCCGACGGACTTTGTCCCTCCCAAAATTAACTTTTTATTTTATTTTATTAAACATTTAGTCCAACGTTTTCACCAACAATTCACGTTCAGGTTTGATTTTGTGTGTTCGTCAGAAGGCATATCCTCCATTGCCATCTTGAATAACCTAATGATAGAGTTACATACGGACATATGTATGGTCCGTGAAGAAGTTCTTGCAACAACAATGATCTGGTTCGATGGTGAATCGTCCTTGAATCTGTATGGTACAGTTGGTGGCAAATTCGAAAGGAAATACCTTTTAGAAATAAGTATATGGATATTTTAATTTTGTGGCACTTGCATCTTCTTTTCGGCACTATTTTGAAGGCACATTTTGAAATTTTTAAATTCCATCCCTGGATATAACCCTGGATACAAATGTATTTATGCACATACATACGAGTATTTACATAGTATGCACTAAATTTATAAATGCAAATACATACATACATACATATGTATGTACATATGCATGAATTACTTCGATTGGCATGCTTGCCCTTGCCATTCGAGCCACTTGGCGGTAGTGCGCTACCTCAACGTTTAGACAAAAGATTAATCCTTTAAGGCCACGATTGTAAGGAGGATAATGAAACCGCTGATTATTTTGTGTCATAGTGTTTGTGAAATCCTGCTAAATGCGTATAAGGCTTTAGTTTAGACCGAACTTAAAATACTTCGAGTTGCTTAATGCTTAGGCTAGTCTAATGTCCTTACTTAACAATTTAACAAAACAAAATACCAGTAAATATTTCTTCATTGTTTATAAAACAAGACTAGATTAGTAATGTAAATAAAGTTGAATTAAAGTAAATGATTTTGAGTAATTTTGAGTTTGAAAACTAGATTAGATGCCTAAGCACATACTACAAATGGTAGTTTACTTACATATCTATGAATGTATGTATATGTACAAAGGTACATTAAGATGTTCCACTATTTTATGATAATTCGATATACCCTCCCTCTTTTTAATTTTCTTCTTATTGCTTTAATAGCTTTCTCTATATTGTTGTGTTTTCAACTGTTTACTGAATGATCAAGAAGAACATTTTCTATTTTTTGAAGGACATATTTTTGTTGTATTGATACTCTTTGCCATAATTTGTAATGCACTCCTTTTTAACACATTTCAGAGATAATTTAAGTCAAACCCCCCATTATTTTTGAATTAAGATTTCACTTAATCCCTGCCGAGGCTGGGCCTTCCATAAACTCCTTTCGGGCGTTGTGCTTTGGATGCTGGCCGAAGTTGCCAACCCTTTTATGGATATAGCGAATCTCTGCCCGGCAGAACAATACGCTCTTCCCTGCTAACCACAGAACCAAGTATGGATACAAAACGTAAAACCGCAACCTTAAAAAACCGATAAGAGATACAACCTTTGCCTTAATTGAACTGCGGCATTCCGGAGCTCTCCGATGGCAGCCACTAAAAAACACTCGATAGAGTTAACCCTCCCACCAACACTTGTACCTAGATAGCCCTCGTACGGGAAGTACGCAGGGAAACATAAAAAGATCTCAATGTGGGTCTTCGTGGAGGTGCAATTGAACTTAGGGGTGGGCGAAAACATATAATTCTGGATTTCGACGTCGAATCGAAAAGGCGGGCAATCAATAAAAGAGCTCAAGTCTACACAGGAGCTCGTCTGAAAGTTGTTCGCTTAGTTATCGGACACACCATCGGACAAAGCGGAAATCTTGGAAGATCTCAGCCCAGATATAACCATGCGAAATTGGGCAGTTATTAATAATACTTCCCTTTCTAGATTTAAATTGTAATTATAATTACAAAACTTCTTTCGCGACCCAATCTAATGTCCGTATCCCTAACTAGAAATTGCCACAACACGGAAATGACTCTCATATATGTATGAATTACTTCCTCTGCTTGAACAGTTTTTCAATATTTGAATACTTAGTAATGTGATACTTTTGTTTAGCTCCTTCGACTTGGGTTCAAACATTTTTTATTTACGCGGATGCATAAATATACAAACATACATACATACTACATGCATGCATATTCACATACATACATACATATGTGTACTTTAATTTGTATTCACATGTTATGAGTTCAAAAAGAGCGTATGCCTGCCAAAATGGCAACAATTGCGAAATCCCTAATCTTAAGCGGATTTAGAGGCTCTTGTTTTGTTTTGGAAAAATATTATGTTCATATACACTATATATGTTCATACATTATATGCTTCTGATGTTCATTTGTTCTTCTAATCCAAGGGGTGCTGACGTAAACAAATTCGCACTATTCTTTCTACGACCTTTGAACATGCCGCTTCGACAAGTACTGGTGGTTTCTAACTCCATTATTGTATACATACATACATACATCACCGGAAATAAAGTTAATTTATTAAACGACCGATATCAATTTCTGATATCACTTTCGCCAGCAGCTCGTTCATTAGAGATACATACTCTTCTTCTTCTTAATTGGTGCTGTAACCGTCTAAGCTATTTTGGCCGAGGTCAACAAAGCACGCCAGTCGTTTCTCTTTTGTGTNACTTTCGCCAGCAGCTCGTTCATTAGAGATACATACTCTTCTTCTTCTTATTTGGTGCTGTAACCGTCTAAGCTATTTTGGCCGAGGTCAACAAAGCACGCCAGTCGTTTCTCTTCTGTGCCAACTTCTCCACCTGGTCTTTCCATCGCAGTGGGGCCTCCCTCTTCCTCTGCTACCACCAGCGGTTTTCGAGTTGAATACTTTCAGAGGTGGAGCGTCGGTGCATTCGAACGACATGGCCAAGCTAAATAGTGGAGCCGCTGTATTTTAATTCACAACTCATCTAGCAGGCTTGTAGCTCCAGCAGCTTTGTGGTTTTTCAGCCGCGTTATTGCTATTCGTACCTCGTCATAGTCAGGCGGTGGAACATTGACTGCGCAATCATCGACTGGGGGTCGGATTCTTCTCCTCCACAACTTTTCGTGCTACTACCATTCAGTAGGGTGGAAAAGTGTTCTCTCCATAATTTAGGTAAGTTCTGGACATCGGTAACTAGGTCGCCATTGTTGTTCTTACAGGAGTACGTCCTGGTATTGAAACCTTTCGCAAATCGCCCAACTCATTGGTAAAATTTTTCGGGCATTCTTCCTGTCGGGCAGCATTTCAAGCTCTGCGCATACACGTATTTCGGCCTCTCTCTTCTTATTACGGCAAATAGGTCTCGTTTCCCTCTTCAGCTCCCTATAGCGGTCCCACATAGCGCGCATTGCGCCCGATCGCAGCGTGGCCCTGTAGTCGACATCTTTTTTCTCTGCAGCTTCCAGATATTCCTCATCGTACCAGTTGGTCTTTCGCACTTGCAGAGAGATACGTACANCAGATATTCCTCATCGTACCAGTTGGTCTTTCGCACTTGCAGAGAGATACATACATACTTATGTATATATGTATGTATTTCGTGGAGTGTTAGTAAATCACACAGTGGCCACCAAGCTGGTTCAATAAGCAAAAATATAAAGTCTACGAGAAGGAGGATGGAGAAGGTATTTTAATTTAGATATTCTAGAATCGTTTATTAGAATCTTTCTCTCGAAAACTCCAAAAGCCGCTTCATCAGATGTTTTCATTGTCCATGGCTTCGCGCCATACACCAACACATTGTTACTTTCAACTTGAATTAAAATGTTGAGTGCCTGGTGCTTATGGATGTGCGAAGGTCTAAGGTACATACGTACAGGTTTTCTTGGTTCTCATTTCAGATCCGTATGTACTATTTACATTTAAAGAAATTAATAAATTAAAAAAAGTTAAGTTATTGGAATAATTTAAGTCGCTATTGATACATTTTTGTAATAATCCTATCTACCGTTATGTGAAATAACGGGGTTCTTACGATTTTTGGCGGGTTGTAGATTGGCCGCCATTTTGAAAACAAGAGTGGTCAGCTTTTTTCTTACAGTTTAACCTATCAACTCCCAACCCAACGATCCTTTTGAATCACCGTTAAAAAAATGTGTGTTAAATCTTCTGCAGTGAATTTGGTAACAATTAAAAGAAAAAAAACAAGTACAAACGTGTTTAGTTCGGGCGGAGGCGAACATTAAATACTCGGCGCAAGTATTAAATATAGTTTTTCTACCTTTCCGAAAACTACCGCTACGTGATAAGCAGGAGTGGTTTTATCCCTATTTCAAACATCTTCGATAGAACATTCCGTTAGGGTAAACTTATATAGTTTTATGCGGGCGTAAATGTTATAGTTATATGAGGGTTATAAATATGTAAAAATATACTTGTTAATTTTTATGATATATTATTTATTTAATCATTTTTACGCTAACAGCAAACGTCTCGGCTTACAACAAACGTTTCAGCAAATTTTTCGATTAAATATTTCCTTCTGACTCATTTTGCGATTTTCGGTAATGAGTTTTCTATGGACGCTCATGAGGCATGGCCCAGACAGCCTTTCTTCTCCTTTGTGCTTCTGAGCCAGTTTTTACTCTACGAAGTATACTAAACTATCGCTATGACGTTATGACCCGACACCAGTGCTCGAAGCACCGGTATAAAAGCTACACAACGGCATATCGTTATCGTATGATTTATTTCAATCTAAAGTCGTACGAATGTCGGTCGGACAACATGAAAACACCCATATGGCAAATTATTGGAATTAATTTTATTTAAAAGTATAATCTGTACATAAGTAAGTGCATACGTATGTACATATAAAATATATATCCATGTATGGATATATTTATCTGTGGTCATAAGCAATAACCGCCTAAGTCGGCTTAAGAAAGAGTTGAGTTATATATGCTATCGTATCCTGCAACTACTTGTCCATGTGAATGTGAAAACCCCATATCGCCAGCTAGGCTATTTAAAAAGTTACCTTAGTTACAACATTACAATCCAAATGTTTAAAACGTTTCTGTTTTCTCGAATTCAGGTTTTTCGACTTAGGCGGTTATTGCTTATGACCACAGATGTAAGCTTATATGCATGTATGTTTGTAACGATTCTGATAACAATATTTTGATTCATTCATTGTAATTGATACTTTTTAGCGAATTAACTGTATTCATTGTTGTCGGTATGTGTATTCGAAAACAATCTCATATCAATCAAAATATTTGAGATATACCGCTAAACTTGTTTTCCCATCGACGATCATCGCATGTAGACTTGTATAATATGTACATATATGTATATACATTGTGTATGTCGATTCCGCCTGACTTATGAATGAAAGTGAACGATTGCAAGGATCAACCCCTGATTTTGTGCATCATTATTTGCATGAGCGCATCCGAAGTGGTCATAGCGGGCTAACCGCATTTCAATTTGTGCTAATCGCATCTGAAAGATAATAAATGGAGCTACCTGAAAACAAATGTATTACAATGCTTCAAACACGCACATTGTCTTTTTGCCTGCGGTAGGCTTGCTGGCTTTCATTTGTGGTCTCTTAGCGGAGGGTAACGCCCATTAAAGTAACAATAATGCCTCAATGATTTTAAATTGAATAAGATATCCATATGCTTTACCAGAATTAGGGCATACTTTTGCTGTGCTGTGCTGTGCTGTGTTGTGCAAGGATAACAAGGATATGTAGACCGCTTATGCATCAGAAAGAGATAGCGTACGCTTAGGCTAATTAGAGCATTGCAATGGCGGCGGCACACATACCGTGTCTCTTGCAGGATCCTTAAAAAGGCACTGCATTTGCCAAGGTCGTTTTAGTTCACTTTAATTTGCAAACGCGTCGGGTTCAAAGAAATTTTCTCCTCTTACAAGAGTTTTTCACAACGAGCCGCATGTGAAAATGAGCGATTTTAGCATTGACTATATACTAAATCGTGCCGGCGAAAGATATATCGGCACCAATGCTTCTATCTGCATTGCTGACCGTATTAAATTAGAGCAGCAGCATCGTTACCAACAGGAAGCTTTCAACAATTACAATTCTGTTGCAGCTATGGAAATGGCCAGTATTGCTGCAGCCGGTGTAGTGGACGCAACGATCGCTGGCTTCAACAATGCAAGTGTCGAGCAAATACCGATGTTCGATTGGTTGCACTACACTCGCTACCATCCGCCGCGTTTGCCACGTAAGTGGCACATTAAATCATTCCTAGTTAGTATCATAAAATGTGGTCTTCTATTTTTTCTATAGGCAACTTGCGTCAACCGCCAGTCAAACGCACGCCCGGCCGTCTGCCTCGCATCCCATTTACACCCACACAATTGGAGGCTTTGGAAAATACCTATCGCACGTCTAACTACTTGAGCGCCGAGGAGGCCAATCAGTTGGCCGAGTCGCTGGAGTTGACGAATACGCGCGTCAAAATTTGGTTTCAAAACAGGCGCGCCCGTCAGCGTCGCGAGAAGCGCGAAAGGGAGGAGAGCTATGATTCGACAATTTCATCGAATGCTTCTAGCCCAGAGCCAAATATGGATGAGCTAGTACTTCAGCGTGGCGTTGGATGCTTGAAATAGATTTCAATAGTCTAGAATTCGCTGCCAACTAAGAAGACATTTACATATGTACATACACATTTCAGGTGTACATCCCATCGGAGCACAGTTCGATTTATGAGGAGATACGGCATGCTGGAAAGCATGGAACGTTGCCTATATACATANGATGAGCTAGTACTTCAGCGTGGCGTTGGATGCTTGAAATAGATTTCAATGGTCTAGAATTCGCTGACAACTAAGAAGACATCCCATCGGAGCACACTTCGATTTATGCGGAGATACGGCATGCTGGAAAGCATGATACGTTGCCTATATACATGCACATGTATACTATATATTATATACTTACATAAGTTAGTAAATATGGCTGTGATTATTTCCTAAATACGAAAGGAATTTATCGTTAGAGTAATTTATATTTAATTTTGAAAACTAAGTTGCTATTATTAATCTTCGCCCGCCTATTGTGAATTCTCGTTTACCAAACCAAATTAGTATTTAACCGCCCTTGAGGTACCACCTTTCCGATAAAAAAAAAGAATTATCGAAATCGGTTAACGTGGTCCGAAGTTATGCAGTAACATACATCAAAAAAAATATTCCGACGAATTGATAACCTCCTCCTTTTTTGTAGTCGGTTAAAAACTTAACATATGTATATGTACAAAAAATCTTGTGTTTTCGGAAAAATTCAAATAAATCTCTGACTAACATTATTAGTTATTTGCTAAAGCAGTAGAGAAAACTGGGCCAAATTTCCTAGATATTTCGAAATTTGAGATATAAATTTTTGCTATAAGAATAGTTTAATTAGCGCTCAATATATTTTCACTCAAATTCATAAAAAATAATGAAGACTTTAACTGCTTTATAAATCGAAAATTTATATGAAAATGTCACTTTATAGAGGTCTATAAATCTATTTTATTTTTTATGAATAAGGCCATTTGTTTTTAAGAATGAAGAAATATAAAAAATTACATACGAAAGTTCATGAACACAACATTTTTTGTTTCATTTGGTATATGTAGTACGGCGACAGTAGGAAGCTGACGCCATAATGGACCCTCTGTAATTTACGTGCGGCTTTTGGGTAGGTCGGGCTCGGTTTTGCTNTTTTTTGTTTCATTTGGTATATGTAGTACGGCGACAGTAGGAAGCTGACGTCATAATGGACCCTCTGTAATTTACGTGCGGCTTTTGGGTAGGTCGGGCTCGGTTTTTTCAAACTCTGCTTTGCACCACCTTCAGCGGTCAAAAAATTTGGACAAAATTTTATTTTAACAGCTCGCCCGTAAAGTAGGAGCTCTTTAACTTCACCAAATATGCAGAAATCTCGCAGAAAGACGCTTAACGTACCATTTAAATTATGCAAGTTTTAAAGCACAGATAAATTTGTCCCTTAAAAACTTACATTTTGCCGACAGTACGTCTTTCGTACATCTATACCCAGTAGGAATGTTAATCCCGGGATCTCGGGATCCCGGCCTTTTTTATGTCCCGAAAATCTCGGTATTCTTGGCAAATAATCCTGGGATTTTCGGGATTTTTAATTTGCGTTGGTGGCAATAATAGAATCTCCTTTTGTTGGCCAGTGTTGGCTATAGTTCTTTTTTTTATTTAATAATCAATATGTTTTTTATAAAAGTCTAGCTCATTATACGACGTCACTATTTCAAAAATGTTTTAAAAAAACCAGTGAAGTGTGCTTAGAGAAAAAGTATGGGCACCAAATTAAAGAGAAAATTCTGTAAAATTTAACAAGATTCAACTTTTTTGTGTACAAGGACGGGTAAGTATTGAAAATTTCCGTTTAAAATTTTATCCTTGTGAATATCCTTGAAATTCTGGAATATATATATTAATTTTTGAAAAAATTATATCGATGGTCCTCTGCAATAACGATGTAATTCAAAAAAAAATAAATAAAAATCCCATACTACTGTTAAGTGGCTCATGTGTCTAATCCTTACTAATGTACGTAGTAAGGGGTTACTACAGTAAGTAGTATTAATAATATTTGGATTAGACAAGAATTAGAGGCATGAGCCACTTAACAGTAGTGGGGCATTTAATTTTTATATCCGAGCGCACTTGTGCACAAGGGTATATTAATTTTATTCACATAACGGTTGTTTGTAACAGCCAAAACGAATCGAGGTAGATATAGACAAATGTACACATAAATGCTCAGAATGAATAGAGAAGTCGATTAAGCCATGCCTGCCTGCCCGTCCGTCTGTCTGTCCGTCCGTGTACACGATAACTCGAGCAAAAATTGAGATATCTGAAAACTGAAGATAATTCACTTAAAATTGATATTTACAATAATTTTTAGACGAAAAGTAAGAATATTATAAATTGTTGGAAAATGGGCGTAGCCACGCCCACTTATGGTTACATGTGTATATCTTGGTAACCGCTGCACCAATTTCTTCCAAACTTGGCACAGTTGTTGGCCTTGGTACAGCATACCAAATCGCCGAAAATTTTTAAAATCGGACAATAACCACGCCCACATTCCATATAAGGGTAATTTAGAGAAATATGAAATCTTCGATAAATCAGTAAATATTAAAGCTAATTTATTCAAAATTGATGCTTGCAACAATTCTTTACCACGAAATACGTTTATACTAAAATTTGAGAAAATGGGCGTGGCACCGCCCACTTATAATCACATATATATATATCGGTAACCGTTCTACCGATTTGTACCAAACTCGGTATTTTTTTTATGCTTGCCACATAAAAGCAAAACGTTGAAAATTATTGAAATCGGACTAAAATTACGGCCGCTTTTCATATAACGGTAAATTGCAGAAATGCTTGAAACTGCAATATTTCGAAATTTAAGGACGCTAATTTACTCAAAATTGATACATCCCGGCTTACCATCTATCGGTAGGTTGCGGAAAGGTGAAAAAACATATATTTAATACTTGCGCCGGGTATTTAATGTGCGGCTCCGCCCGAACTTAGACTTTCTTACTTGGTGGATTTCGAATTGTTAAGGACTTAGAGAAACTCGATAGCATCCTCGAATTTCGTCTTTCTAACTTTATCAAGTTTAAAAAATTACCAATTCGTCCTTGTGAAACTAAAAAATTTTAATTTTTCTAAATTCTAAAGAAATTTCATCTTTCATTTGGTTCCCATATTTTTATTTTACATTCTATTGAATTTTTTAAATAATTTTTGGAATTAATCATATCTTTGAAATAACAAAGTCCTTTAAAATAAACCCTGGCGTTAGAGAGAAAAACTAAAAATTTACTATCGCACGGTGTTATACATATGTATAATGAAAAAGATATTTAACAAAAAAATTTAAACATTAAACACAAATGAACAAAAGGCGTTTTTCTTATTTTACCACTAGTATGTAGATATGAAATTCGTTCAACCACAATATACATTTGTTAACTTAAATTTTTTGCATCGAGCTTTTTTCGATATACATATGTACACACAAAGTAATATTAAATGTGTATACATTAATTTACTGGCTTTTGTGTTGTTACTTATGAAATAATTTTCACTTTAAATAAAAAAGTAGCTTTCAAACCCATTTATTTATTATTTATTTTTTTGATTGGATTGCTTCTCAAAAAATATTGAAGCATTTTTTTCGATTTAAGTTATTGAAAAATAATGAATATCTAAATCCCGGGATTCCGGGATCGCAAAAAGCGAAAAAATTAACATCCCTAATAGCCAGTGACAAAATATAATGTTTGGCCATCTAAAAAATAATCAGTAAACCAGCGATGTCCTAGGAAAAGTTTTGCATTACCTAGTATCGAGGAATGAATGTGATTTAATATGAATTTTTTGGGACTTTTTGGATACATTAGAATGCTGATTACATAGTAAACAGTAATAGAATCTAGAACTCATAATAAATGCATTGCATTATTTATCACGCACGGATGCATTACTACGGGCCTGTTCGCGGCACGTAATAAGAGCGGCATTACCGCCGCACTGATGAAAATTTGCAACAATGTTGCAATTGCCAAACTGATAATATCTTGCTAGAAATTCACACAGAACGTGATACATTAATAATTCGCGCAACATTGCGCATTTTTTACGAATTTTTTCGAGATACTTATTTTTCCCAATCAGTATATGTATGTAAATGTGGATACTTTTTTAAATAGGCCAAAATTTTATATTTTCTATAAAGTTGTTTGTTTTCTCTCAAAAGGCTATTTTCATTAAAGATGGTAGAAAGCATTAAGTTTTCTAAATGTAAACTAAAAATCACTAATTAAGCGTGAAATTAGAGAATTTTATTTTTTGTGATTGAAGCAATGAACATATGAAGAGATCTCACCAAAGTAGTGTAAAGCGCAATTCTTTTAATTAACTAAAAAGGATGCTTAACCAAGATCTTAATATATATATAAAGATATATACTCTTTCTGTAGTAATCTCTTTCATATCACATATTTTCATTTGTTAATTTAAAAAGAAAGATGATTTCAATGTAGTTTAAAATTTGTATGAATTTTACTGAAAAGACTTTAAATACACTCTAAAATTATTTTTTCGTTTATTTGCGCATATTAAGAGAGATAACCTCTTAAAGTTTGAAAATTTGTACACTGTGTAATAAAATTAAACACTGCCTGTTTACCTTTACATGCCAAATTTTGTCGCGAAGAGCAAAATTACTCATAAAATGTTTAAAATAGAGTACATGTGAGCGCCCAATGTTTATTATTTGTAGGAAATGTATTTTTAATTTGAAAATGTGGATATTTATGTGTATATTTTAAAGATTTCAAGTTCAAAATCAAATCTTGAACATCTTATACGTACATATATTTATACAGATTCCTGTTACTACTTTTCAGTAGTATATTTAAATGTACTTTTTAGAGCGTACAGGTGCAAATGTAACATATTAATTACTATTTATTATACTTACTTTGCAAAATAATTATGCCCAAAAAAAAGTTATCTATAAACTGAAATTACAAATTTTTGATTTTATGAAAAAAAAAATATATATACACGTACTCTAAGTTCTCAAGATGGGTTAAATTATGTTTATTTCAAGAAAATGTTTGGTTTTCTTACAACTTATGAGATGGATACGTAAAAAAACAAAATTGGATACATTTGTATAAATTTTTGGCTTGCGCGGTGATACATTTCCTTGGGATGGCGTGGGAACACTGATTGCAACTCGAGNTATGTTTATTTCAAGAAAATGTTTGGTTTTCTTACAACTTATGAGATGGAAAAACAAAATTGGATACATTTGTATAAATTTTTGGCTTGCGCGGTGATACATTTCCTTGGGATGGCGTGGGAACACTGATTGCAACTCGAGCAAGCCCTACTTTTCCCACTGGGTAGGTATGTCGGCTGTCGCTGTGGTGTAGTGGATAAAAACAAAAGAAAAGAAAAATTTGTAATTTATAGTTAAAACTGTAAATATTAGAAGGTAAAATCATTCTCTCAATTCGTCGGCCATGATTTTTTTTCTGACGTTTGCAAGCATTTTAAAATTATATAAAATTGAAAATAAAAAATGAGAATGTGTGTGTGAGCTTGAGCTCGAATTTTAAAATTATATTGCTGTCAAACGTCAGACTGCCTCTCAATGATTTTACCTTGTAATGTTTTTATCATGCTGTGAACTAAATAGAAGGAGCTCGACTGCAACAACAACAACAACAACAACAAATACGTATCATATAATATACATATGTATGTATGTACATGTGGNTGAACTAAATAGAAGGAGCTCGACTGCAACAACAACAACAACAACAACAACAACAAATACGTATCATATAATATACATATGTATGTATGTACATGTGANACGTCAGACTGCCTCTCAATGATTTTACCTTGTAATGTTTTTATCATGCTGTGAACTAAATAGAAGGAGCTCGACTGCAACAACAACAACAACAACAACAACAACAAATACGTATCATATAATATACATATGTATGTATGTACATGTGGTCAGGGAAAGTCTTAACTTTGTAAATAATTATAAAGAATTTCAATAGCAAACCAACATTCAATAAGGATTTCCTATCTTAATTACCTAAGAAGAAGTTATCCATGGTTCGGTATAATTACTTACATATTTATTTATAAATAAACACAAATAATTTTTGTATCTACGAGCATTCGATCCGTTAAGCTAATTATCTATTTAGAGCGCTTAACACAAAGTGACAATACGAACATCTGCCACAACAAATAAGTACACTAACTACCCTGCAGGGAAAGCTACTAGCTGTGAACTAGAATGCTACTNCCATGGTTCGGTATAATTACTTACATATTTATTTATAAATAAACACAAATCATTTTTGTATGTACGAGCATTCGATCCGTTAAGCTAATTATCTATTTAGAGCGCTTAACACAAAGTGACAATACGAACATCTGCCACAACAAATAAGTACAGTAACTACCCTGCAGGGAAAGCTACTAGCTGTGAACTAGAATGCTACCAGTTTGCGTTTCAGCCCAACTAGTTCACGTTAGCTATGGTATTTTTAGCAAGTCGGTGTCCTACAAGATGTGAATAGTTGGTGAAAGTGTGCTACCAAAATGTTTCTACAAAAAAATAATTTTGCGCGAGACGAAGTACCCCGGGTACGCAAGTGCATTATACAAATTGATGGGATGCCGATTCATAACGCGTGAAAATAAAAAGTATGTTATTTTGCACTATAACATATGTATATAAAATGTTTTCTCAAATGAAATTAGATTTTCAGTTTTGTAATTTACTCGTTTATTTGAACTGAAATTATTTTTATATATATTAATTTGAAAAATCTTAACCACCTCCAAGAGACCTCACAACCAGCACTGGCAGTCTTCACATGACTTCACAGCCGATCGTTTGCCAGAAAAGCAATTAACTTTCGTATTAGACAATTATATTCATATGTAGCTCGAAATTGTCGCTTTAGCTCATACTAGTTAATGTACTGGTATTTTTACTGACTGGTTTGGCTTTTCGCTGCAGGGTAAATGCATAAATACGTATTTACGAGTATACCTATGTGCAGAAATACATATTTTTCATTGCAATCCATCCCCATTTAGATTAGATCGATCAGATACCGGCAATTGTTTGTGAACTAATTTTTGGCTAAAGTAGGTTCTATTTTTTCTGATCGTCAACTGTGATAGGTTTGTGGCCAGATAGTCGTTGGGATCAACATCTGTACATACATATGTACATATTGACATAAAATATTGAACAAAACCTTATTGGACTCGGACAATTTTAATTTGATATCAAATAATAATTTTATAACGAATTTCCACTAAGCATTAAATGGCATCGTAACAAATTTTTAGGCAAACTTTTGCTTAACAAAACTGCCCCTAACTTAATAACAACGAGGTTGGTCTGGCGGTGAGCGAGTACAAGACAAAAAACTTCCTGGCAACACATAAAAAGTCCTCGCGTATTAGGACTGTTGGCAGTCACAACTTTGAAGTAGTGTAGGACTTAGGATCCTTTACTTAGGATCCAGCACAAACACTACCAATAATGTCAGTCTGGAGACAAAGCGAAGAATAACTTTTGCCAACAGATGCTAATTTGTGCTCGGTAGGCAAACGAAAAGCAAAGAACTCTCTCGACGAATGAAAATCGCGATCTACAAATCTCTCATCATACTCGTCCTTATGGCGTAGAAACATGGACGATGTCTAACAAAGATGAGAAGGCTTTGGGGGCTTTCGAGAGAACTGTTCTTCGCAAAATCTATGGCCCCTTTCGCGTGAGCGACGAGTACCGAAGACGATGGAATAACGAACTGTACGAGTTTTTATCGAAATGGACATAGTTAAGCGCATAAAAATACAACGATTGCGCTGGCTTGGACATGTTGTACGCATGGATGACGACGCTCCGGTGAAAAGATACTTCGATTCCGCACCCATGGGTAGACAACGAAAGCCAGGGCGACCACGAGCACGTCGGGGTGATCCCGGGGTTTCCGGATATCTTTTAAGTAATCCCGGGATTCGGGGATTGATACCGGGCTTCAAATTGAGACATAACTTTTATGAATATGAGTAAAAATTAAATAACTGAATGCATTAAAACAACGATGAAATAAAACTTTTTAAAATTAATGGTAAACTGATTGTAATACTCACATTTTTATTATTACAAACAAATCATAAAGTATAAAATATTCATTTTCAATATTTCTTATAACATTTCTATAAAAAATGGATTTTTCCCATATGAAATACACGGAAAACTTTGAGCGCATTAAGCGACCTCTAAATATTTTTTCTTTGATTTCAAAATAAAAAATATGAGTATATTTCTTTGACATAGAACAATCCGAGGAGGTGAGAGCAAAAAAAATTCCGATCTTACGTGTTTTGGACCACCCTAATATGCATACAAATGTGTGTGCANTGAGAGCAAAAAAAATTCCGATCTTACGTGTTTGGGACCACCCTAATATGCATACAAATGTGTGTGCGTATACATATATATATATATGTATATATGTACATATTTTTGCATGCGTAGCACCAAATATTTCTTTATCGACACAAAACATATGCAATTATAAGACGTAACAAACATCATCGCTGAAATGCAAAAAGTCATAACTAATAAAAAATTCAAAATTCACTTTTTGTTTTATATGATCGGATATCACCGGAAAAAAATGTCCGCCTTGCACTGAAAAAAAATAAAAAAATTCGCTAACGGCGCATATACATAGTATAAATAAGCACGCATTTGTAAATCCAAGGGTGAATAAAAATCATAAAGTTTCATATATCAGTACATCGACCGACTTATGTATCTTAATTTAATTATGTATTTAGGGCTTTATCACAAAGAGGCCCATTATGTGGCACTACCAACATCTGCCACACAAGCAATAAGCATTAAATCTCAAGAGTAACTAAATATTTGTGTATAAAGATATACACTCACAGATGTACATATGTATTTGCCATCCTCTTCAAAAAAATCCGTCCCAATTTAGATAAATCAGTCGGATGCCGGTAATTGTGTGCAAACCAATTTTTGGCTTAATTCGTTGGTTTTCTTCTAACAGATTGTCAACCGGATAAGTTGCATCTGTGGCCGGATACTCGTTATGATACGTATATACCTGTGTAGATATGAAGGTATTTATTAACATTTTTAAATGTAACTGAAAAAAAAAAAAAATTTGAAGAAAATGCGTATATAACAGCTTTGATCCAGTACTCCATGAACTTGCAGGAAGTTAGAGGAAAAATGATCCCGTACTTTTTGTTGTTACTCACTTTTTACTCTCACTTCAGAGAGTAATTTTGCTGTTTGACATTTTTACAGGATTTTACATGAAAAATATTAGATCAGAGCTATAGTCTGTTCGACAAGCAGATAATTATTGCAAATTATCACAAATTATCAGGTTTTGGCGTTCGCGTTCGCAAAAAACTTGCAAAGTAGCGAAAATTGAGAGCGCAAAGTGACAGTTGATTTGGAGGGGTACTTCCTAATTCCTGCTGGAAAAATTTTTACCAGCAGCCATTTGCCAGCAAGAAAAACAGCTGATCAAAAAAATTTGTTTGCTATTTATGAAAATTATGAAATTTATTTTGATAATTTTTCAGTTTAAATCAACTTGCACGTCTAGCAAATGTCTCGGAATAAACCAAATACTCATTTATTTACATTTTCTTAGGAAATTACTTTAAGCAAACCTTATAAATTTATATTAATTTAGTGTTTTCAGTTTCATGCATTTGTATGTAAACAAAATTTCGATCAGCTATACTAAAAACAAGTTTTTGATAATTTTGCGTTCGCGTACTTCTTGGGATAAATTGCAAATTTAGACATTTTTCACTAGAGATCTATTCGAACAGACTACTAATGTATGAATTATTTTTGAATACTGTACGGCTAGTCGCAGTGAATTAAGAAAAAAAATAATAATAATTTTTAAAACTCGGGGAGTTTAAGGCTTTGCCCAAACTATACCCAGCCGTTAGATTCCATACGTAGTGCTTAAATTCCATTATATTTTTTCTCCACAAAATCGCAATTATTTTGTACGTGCAGTTTGTCAAAATTTACACTTTTTGATCAAACTATAATTTTTTTGCTAAATACATGAAGAAAATTTCTATATAAGTTTTTCTCTCTCCATGAAATTTTAAATTCGGACCTAGCAACTTTTCACTCTAAGTTAGCTATATGTTTATATGGAAAACTACTAAAATATAAAGGCTGGTTTTCACTGTGCCAAATTCAGTGGCATTTGTAGTCAAATAAGTGAAAACACATTGTCAAAAAGGAACAGAAAGCGGTTTATCGATTGATTTGGATCAGGATAGGTCTTTAGTCGGGTACATGCGCTGCGAAATCGGCTGTCTGTCAATTTTAGGCCCATAATATCATCGGAAAAGGTATGGAAAAAGGAGATAAAGTTGTGTCAAAATATGTCGCCAAATTTTGGCGTCAAAATATGACATAGTGAAAACCAGTCTTTATGCTGGTCAAAGGCGACCTATAGTAATTTAGCAAACTACTTTTTCAAGAAAAAATTTAATCCAATACCTCTTTTCCGAGCTGGTAGTTTCCAAAATCCAAATTCCCCAAAACGGCAATAATGCTTGTAAGGCTAAAATCACCACAATAAAACCAATTAAATAACATTTCACAAAAGGTAAATTTTCTTTATCCGCTTTCTCTGCAAAGATATTCATGAAACGTGAACCCAAGTGTTTCAGTCGCTTTGACTGATGCCCTGGAAATCTGCACAAGATTGATTGATTGATAACAATAGAAAATTTGCTGATATAAGCATCCCTGAGGCACTTGTGCAACAGCGTTTTGTCGTGGGATGACCAATAAGGGTAAGAACCAATAATACATGGATTCTTCGCCTTTATCCCATACTTTTCAACTAAGATTTGTGAATCATATTGTATTATTCCATGCCCTTCACTCCTGGTAAGTTTGTTCAATGCCAGTTTGTGCTCGAAAGTGCCTGGACACATCAAAAGCAGCCGTGCAAAATACATATCATTAGTAAATATAGTATGGAAAGGGTGTATCTCACATCGCCGAACAGTGCCGCCTAAGTGAGCAAAAATCGAAAAATTCGTTATCTGCAATGTGAGCTTGTTTGGTATTTTTGTAAAGACAATTTATCCCATATTTTGTACCACTAGCAACAACAAATCACACGCTCATTCAGTTACAATTACACAAGATACAACGAATACACAGAAGAGCGAATTCCACTACCCCGTAGCGAATGTCATGCATTAGTCACTTAAGAGTCTTGTACGGAAAAGTTACGTCTTAAATGACTCTGAGCTCCGTCTGTATGGAAGTCGTTCATGACTTTTTCATATAAATGGTAATTTGGTCGTTGATGTCATCTGCATGACTTGGTCATGCACAGATCACTAATGACATTCAAGGGACAGTATCTTGTAATGGTCATTTTAAAAGTGACCGCTGCAAGACATTGTCTGTTATAAGTATTTGATAGGAGTATACCTTCATGTCGTTTAGGATTCACAGCAAGTGCGACTATGTCACTAAATCCTCATTAGTGACGATGTCACCGGTGATTATTTTCGATACTGGGTAATATAAACAGTGCTTCGCCGTTGTCGCGTACTCAGTAGGTTATAACATTAACAATGACAATTGTGACCATTAGAGTGCTTAAAATAAATTTGCGGCATAGATTTTGGCGCAGTAGGAAAACAATTGACAGCCGTTAAGTTTTATCATTGGCATGGGAATAGGGCTGTTAGTCTCTTTATATGACATACATAACTACTTGAACTAATGGGATCGGTTCAGCCATATAAAGGGATCAAATGCGCATATTCCTTTGCGAGTGATCCCGGATCCCTTCCGGGCTGGTCGTTTTTATTGCAAGGTATTTTAAAATATTCTGCTTGACACAGTAATAATATTTTCAGTCGAAGGCGTGTGTATGCCGTAAAATTAGTTTTAGTATCTTGAGCGTAAGCCATTTTTTAATTGTAATTTTCTACTTCCCATTAAAGTGGTAGTTTATATGTATTTGGTTTTTATGTAGGTACATATCGACACGTTTAATTATATAACGAAGCATTTTAAAATTTCAATTTTGTGGGCAAACTCAATCAAAGTTTTATCAATTCGTACAGTTGGTATACAAGAAGATAGGTAAGAAAGACATTACCTGTTAGACTGGACATATTCTTCTTATCAAGCTTATTAAGTGCATAATGTAATATCCAAAAACGTAAATTTTTAGTTACATCTCAATATTATTAAATGTGCGATATAAGTATGTATATGTATTTGTATGAACGTATGAATTAATGTAAAGAACATACTCACATATATTGTAACTTGCTGTATCTATTCTAATTTCAGTTGACACTGATAATACCGTGCGACATTAAAGTTTATACACTATAAAAATAATATGTTCCCGAAATTATGGGAAAAATATAGTAAAACAGCGCATTTAGTTATTCTATCTGACGTCAGGATTTTTTTTTTAAGTACTTTTAAAGATATGATTAGTTCAAAAAATCATTCAAAATTAAAACGGATTAAATTTGTGAATGTATAAGAACGAATGGGTATGGAAAATGTCCTTTAAAAATTTTTTCCATGAACATCCTTGAAAACTTGCAATATTTATGCAATTATGTGTTAAGGACCACATACTCGAATTTCGTCCTCCTAACTTTATTAGCGTGAAATACATATTCGTTATTTTAAACCAAAACACTTTTATGTTTTTATACTACAGAATTTTCTCTTTCATTTGGTAGTAAATACCATTGTAGATGAGGAAAATGATAAACATAAAAGTAAAAACAAAGACAAATATAAAGAAAAAGATGAGGATACCGATAAAAATAAAGATGAAGATAGAGGAAGTAAGATTAAAATAAGGATAACTATAGAGAAAAGGATATAGATAGAGACACAGTTACTCAATCTGGGAACTATTTTGGGATTTTAGAGATTTACGGGATTCTTGGGACTTATCGATATAATAATCGATGTTTTTATCGATATTTTTAACAAAATTACCGAAATTTGTATCCATATAATTATAGATATTTTCGGAACTTGTCGATATTTGTGTCAATTTTGTTATCGGCATTTTTATTGATTTTTATCGATTTTTTAATCGATATTTTTAACGATTTTGTTATCGATATTATTGGTTTGCTATCGATGTTGTTATCGAATTTGTTATCGATATTGTTATCGATTATTTATCGATTTTCTAAACGATTTTTACTATCGATTTTGTTATTAATTATTTATACATTTTTTTATCGATTATTTATCGATATATCGAAATTATTTTTCTTCTATTATCATCCTTTGAGGGTATAAATTCGATGTCTAAAATTTCAATAATATCGGTACAGCTGTTCTCGAGTTTTTCGATTGGAAAAAAGCGAAAAAAACTACTTTAAAATATATATTAGTACAGATAACGAATGAAATACATTAGGGGTATTCTCTGAGTCTTGCAAAGCCCTTGCACGGTGCACGGATTGCACGGTTTGCAAAGCTGTCCCATACGAAAACCGGTTTTAACCGTGCAATCCGTGCAATCTGTGCACCATGCAAGGGCTTTGCAATACCCCTATTATTAAATTAAACGTATCCTATGGAAAAATGGTTATGAATATTTTTTTAATGAATTGCAGATATTTGAAATTAATTTCAAGTATTTTCCAAAAAAGTGGAAGCATTCAAACGTAAAACTTTTTTTCTTTCATTTTTCAACATAAATAAATAAAAAACCAAAGCTTTTTTAAAAAATCGACATGAGTAGATCGACGCGAAATTTAATTAAATGAAACTTGAAATCGGTTCATATTTGGGCTCTCAAAATTCATTTGCCCACAGCAACCTTTTTGCCCCACTGTGCGCCACCCCTATTACATAATTATCAATGAAAGAAGGTGGACCACCCCCACTTTTTCTTTTTTATTGTTTGTTTAAACAATTTAAGTTGCCAGATGAATTCGCATAGTTTCAGCAGTTGTTTACCCAAATTGTAGCAGTGCTGCAAATTTCCAGCCGACTATTAGTTTAGGTGCTAAAATTGAGGTCAACTCGCGCACGTTTTAGTTATAGTTTTGCAAAATAATTTATCAATAAATCAGGGAACGAGCACGCGCGTGTACGCAGATGCCAGATTCGCTTTGACAGATATGATGAAATACATACATATATTAAAATGCATGAAGCATCTTAGATACATAGATCGTTTTAGCCATAGCGCGAAGTCAAAATATGGCCAACTCCCATCTTTTTTCGCGCGTTTATCATCAGCTGGTTTTATATCACTGGATCACAAATTTTAGTTTAGTTTTTTTTTTCTCCAGACGCCACTATCCAATTTCTATGTTTTTTTTTTCTATGGATTCGTTTTCGAGATACTTTCAAATTTACCATTATTCAGCTCAAAACAAAAAGTGATTCCACTTAATCACGTATATCTTTCGAACCAATTTAACAATTTTAAAAGGAGATACGTCAAATCAAATCTAATGAAATTCTCCATAAACCATATACACATTACTTTCGAATATGACTGATAGTTTCTGAAAAATTAAGTAATCATTCCAATTTTTGTTATTTTTTAATGAAAAAATGAACGAAATCAAACTTCAACACAAGAAAAATTTAAAAAATAGCAGGTTCTGTGTCAAATTTTTACATCTGTGCTAAAGCCTGCATTCTGTGGCAAAAAAAATCTAATTACTAATGAAGAAAATCGATGGATAAATAAGAAATAATCAAATTAAAATGCGCAAAGATTTTTTTTTAATGAAAAATGAGCAGGAAAGAAAGTTACTCATACGCCACGTATTCCAGAGTAACACACTTTTCTGCTCGTGTTTCATACAAATAATCGTTGCGTATTTTCATTTGACCACTCATTATTTCTTATTTATTCATCGATATTCTTCATTAGTAATTTGATCTTTTTTTGCCACAGAATAAGCTTTAGCCAAAAATTTGGCACAGAACCTGTAATTTTTTTTTAAATTATAACAGGAGAATAATTTTTAATGATTTTATTCATTTTTTCATAAAAAAAAAATTAGTGGTTAATTAATTTGTCGGAAACTATAATTTAGAATTTAGAGAATTTTATTAGCTTTCATTTGTCGTATTTTATATGGACATGATTAAATTGGTTCGTACGATATAAGTGATTAAAACGCACCAATTTTTGCTTTAAGCAGAATAACGGTAAATTGAAAATATCTTGAAAACCTATCCATTTTCGGAATCACCGAGCAATTCTACATAGGAATTGGATAGTGGCATCCACAGAACATTTTTGCTGTAAACCAGTGTATTGTATTTTGCTGATATTTTTAAAACTAAATATAGAAAACCCACCGCAATTTTCACGAGCAAAAAAGCAATTCAAAATTGTTTCCTTGTGGTATTCCTTTTGCGTCTTGCGCTTTGCTGGCAAGGTTATAAATGTCACGAAAGCCACAAAGTTGTATCTGGCATCAGCTTAATGATGAGAACGCGGCAGAATACAACTACCCTGCAGGAAATGTATCTATAAGCTAACTTTAAGTTGATAAGGCAGGAGCTAAAAGTCACTTATTATCTGTATATTTTCTTTGACGAAAGCTAGCTATATTTCTATGGCGTTGGCCGTGAAATAATCAAGGGTGGTTTACCTCCGCATTAGATGTAGTCAAGGGTGGTTACCTCCACATTTGATGTAACTAACTTGTAACTAACTACTTTTGAACATAAAATATCAATAGGAAACACTACAGTTTTTGTATTTTATTACATATCATACTAGCAGACCCGGCGAACTGCGTCCCGCCCAAATTTAATTTTTTTATTGAAACATTTGGTCCAACGTTTTCGCCAGCAATTCACGTTCACGTTTGGTTTTGTGGTCGACAGAAGGCATATCCTCTTTTGCTATCTTAAATAACCTAACGAAAGCGTTGTACCGGGAAGAAGTCCTTGCGGCTCGATGGTGGTCTAAAATCATCAAATTATGCGATAAGATACAAAATTTCGTCGTAAAAAATCAAATTTTTCGCGTTCTTACGGATTTTGCCGAGTTTTCCACTAAAAAATTTCCCTTTTTTTCCTTTCGAAAGCCAATCCGAAGGAATCGCACACAAAATTCAGTTTCGATTTTTCCAATTTCCCGCGTTTCCCGGAGGGTTACCCAAAATTGTCTTTCGTAAAAACCTTCTCCTGGCAATAAAAAACATCTAAAAAAATTGTAGCCAAATCGGTCCAACCGTTCTCAATTAATGAATTACTATACATTTTTCACTACATTTTTTATATATAGAGAGATAAGCACGATACGAGAGGCATGGAAAAAATTTCGATGAAAAAAAACAATATATTTTTTCTCTAGTTAAAAATAATCCTATCTTTTAAGTTGGAACCAACAATACACACCCACAAAATTTGATTGAAATCGGTTAAGCGATTTCAGAGATTATCGTAAACGAACACAGTGACACGGGATTTTTATATACAATATAGATAAGGTACAGCTGTTCGTAAACTGCGGTTTTCGACTGAGTTTCAGTTTTTTTGCAAAAGTATATATATTTAACCTTTTCCTGTCATAAATATATCGATGGTCCTCTACAATAACGACACAATTGAAAATTCAAAACATAAAAACTCGTACGCGTCTTTAATCGTTATCTTATTCATGTATAATCTTTACTACTTACTTTAGTTAGGATTAGACATGGGTTAGCCAAGGATTAGAGACATAAGCCTCTTAACAGTAATAAGGGATTTTCTTTTTTGAGTTTTGAGTTGTGTCGTTATTGCAGAGGACCATCGATATTCATTTGCAATTCAGTAGTGCGATTCTGTAACTCTTAGCAATAAAAAAATTGTTAGGTTACATAACAACTTTTGCCGTTTGCACTAACAATTGTGTGATTCTCTAACTCTTGCTTAACAGCGAAAAACAGCTGATTATTCCTTTTTATTTAAAATGATGAAATGTGGCATCTCAGTCGAGATAAATGTCAAATATGCGAAAAGTACAAAGAGGAATAAGAAAAAAAA
>NW_016159368.1:356-7863 GCF_001687245.7 Rhagoletis zephyria | reverse complement strand
AAAAAAAAAAATTAGTGGTTAATTAATTTGTCGGAAACTATAATTTAGAATTTTATTAGCTTTCATTTGTCGTATTTTATATGAACATGGTTAAATTGGTTCGTACGATATAAGTGATTAAAACGCACCAATTTTTGCTTTAAGCAGAATAACGGTAAATTGAAAATATCTTGAAAACTTATCCATTTTCGGAATCACCGAGCAATTCTACATAGGAATTGAATAGTGGCATCCACAGAACATTTTCGCTGTAAACCAGTGTATTGTATTTTGCTGATATTTTTAAAACGAAATATAGAAAACCCACCGCAATTTTCACGAGTAAAAAAGCAATTCAAAATTATTTCCTTGTGGTATTCCTTTTGCGCCTTGCGCTTTGCTGTCAAGGTTATAGATGTCACGAAAGCCACAAAGTTATATCTGGCATCAGCTTAATAATGAGAACGCGGCAGAATACAACTACCCTGCAGGAAATGTATCTATAAGCTAACTTTAAGTTGATAAGGAAGGAGCTAAAAGTCACTTATTATCTGTATATTTTCTTTGACGAAAGCTAGCTATATTTCTATGGCGTTGGCCGTGAAATAATCAAGGGTGGTTACCTCCAAATTTGATGTAACTAACTTGTAACTAACTACTTTTGAACATAAAATATCAATAGGAAAAACTACAGTTTTTGTATTTTATTACATATCATACTAGCAGACCCGGCGAACTGCGTCCCGCCCAAAATTAATTTTTTTTTATTAAAACATTTGGTCCAACGTTTTCGCCAGCAATTCACGTTCACGTTTGGTTTTGTGGTCGACAGAAGGCATATCCTCTTTTGCTGTCTTAAATAACCTAACGAAAGCGTTGTACCGGGAAGAAGTCCTTGCGGCTCGATGGTGAATAGTCCTTGAATCTGTATAGTATAATAATAATAATAATAATAGATTGGCGCTTACACATATGTTAGTGTTTGGCAGAGCTTTTGTATAGTATAGTTGGTGGCAATTTCTAAACTGGTGAGTATCATTGGTCCACATTCTGTTTAGTTAAAGCAAGCACCGCAATGGTTCTGATGGTTGATTTAACGGGGGTAATTTGGCTTTCATCACTGGTGCCTCCGAATTGACGATTTTTGGCAATAATCGTAATCAGCAATGAGTCAATTCAATTCTACGCATATCTATAATACGGGTATCGAATTTCAACCAAATTGGACCATAAATAGGAATTTTTGGAATAGATCGGTCCCTGGTCCACCTATCAGAAAAAAGTATCCTATATGTTAATCCTGGCAATAAGCTACCTACATGCCAAATTTCAAGCAAGTCGCACCATAATAAGATTTTTTCCAATAGATCGGTATATGGTCCACCTATCAGAAGAAATATCCTATATGTTAATCCAGGAAATAAGCTATCTACGTGCCGAATTTCAAGCAAATCGGACCATAAATAAGGCTTTTTGGAATATGTCGGGCAAAAGGCTACCTACGTACCAAATGCATTTTTTAACGTAGCTCGGCCTTTGCGCCACCTATCGAAAAAAATAAAGCTATGTGACCCCTCCTTCTAAACACCTTTTAAAAAAGGCAGCAATCATTCGAATCGAAATTTTCCGAATTGATTCTTGCTCCCAATGAATTTCACAATTATCCGAAATTTTCCAAGCCTAACAACGAATTTTTCACCATTACATCGTCCAAAATCATCAAATCATGCGATGAAATACAAAATATCGTCGAAAAAAATCAAATATTTTCGCGTTCTTCCGGGTTTTGCCGAGTTTTCCACTTAAAATGTTGCTTTTTTCCAGCCATTCCGAAGAAATCGCACAAAAAATTCCATACAAAAAAATCAGCTTTCGATTTTTCCAATTTCCCGCCTTTCCCGGAGGGTTACCCAAAATTGTCTATCGTAAAAACCTTCTCCTGGCAATTACAAACATCTAAAAAAATTTTAGCCAAATCGGTCCAAAATCGGTTTATATACTAATATAGATAAGGAACAGCTGTTCGTAAACTGCGGTTTTCGACTGAGTTTCAGTTTTTTTGCAAAATATATATATGTATCTTTTCTTGTCATAAATATATCGATGGTCCTCTACAATAACGACACAATTCAAAATTCAAAACATAAAAACTAGCTCTATTTTTAAGTGGCTCATGTCTTTAATCGTTATCTTATTCATGTATAATCTTTACTACTTACTTTAGTTAGGATTTGACATGGGTTAGCCAAGGATTAGAGACATGAGCCTCTTAACAGTAATAAGGGATTTTTTCTTTTTTTTTGAATTTTGAGTTGTATAATAAGAAATAAATGCGAGCATAAATACGACTTTTGGTTATATATACATATGTAACTCATATTCAGCGCCACCTGGCAGCAAATTTTTTTGAAAGAATTCTTTTTCCAGTTATCAATACATATTTTGAATCTGAGGATAATCGGATCAGAAACACGATTTTAAGAAATAAATCGACTCCAACGCCACCTGGCGGCTCTTCTTTTGCAATGGTATTGTTTTTCCTATTGTCAACACATATCTCAACTATGAGGCGAATCGGACCATAAATACGGGTTTTACTAATAACTCAACTCCAGCGCCACCTAGCGGTTGTTTTAATAGTTATTCTGCTATTCGGAAGGTAGACAAACTCAAAAAACAAATATCATAAAAATCGGCCCAGCCGTTCTTGTATTATAAATGGTGTAACTAACACGACTTTGTTTTATATATATAGATTTGCTTCCATATTCTGCTGTGGGTGGTCCCATATTCGAACTCTACTAGGCAAATAGTTTCAAGTTAGGTTTTTGTATCTAACCACAAGTTAAATATTTTGTTGCTTGTATAGGTTTTGGTTGATCTAACTGGTGCTAGTGCTAGTTAAATATTTTATACAAATCCCGTAAAAACGCTAACCCATTTGTAAGGTTATTTTTTATCAATTGATAATTTTTTTCTGTAGGGTAAGGTATTATCGGGTACAGTGACAGCGTTGCAATGTCAGAGTTGACAACGTTGAAGAGTATTACGGAACCGCGATTTACATACCATACCTAGATCTAGACCTGGCTCATTCCACGGTAACGCGTGTGACATTTCAACTCACACACTTTAAGGCTTAATTATTAAATTGTAATATAAAATTCTTTAAAAGGAGTATTTTCTAATAGCTTTCTGAGGTATACACAATGTCTAGAAAAGAAATATCAAAAACAATTTAATCCACACGAGTTATACGAATTTCAGTCAGTTTCAAAATTTGTCTGCTAATTATGTCTTCTGCTTACGGATTTAAATAGTTCGTTGTATAGTTAAATAAACATTTTCGACATTTACGCCAAAGTTGCTTACCTCTCTTGGAAATTATCGATTATCTATTTGCTCCTAATTCAACTGTGACGGGTGTACAGAAATACACATTATTAGGCAACTAAACTAACTTTATTTCTCAAAAAATCGGACATTTCATCTACACTATCTGTCTGAGTCCTTGAAAAGTACCATATTTTTAAATGGTACTACAATTTTATTGAGGCTGTTACATACATAACCATTTTTTTCTTCGAAAATAAAATTTCGCCGCACATATTCGTCTGTGTCATAGCATTACTTTCGTCAGCCTTTTTCCACTACCCAAGATGCATTTTAAGAAAAAGAAAACTATTTTGTGTATTTTGTGACGGGCGTGACATGAAAACATGCTTTGATTCAATTTATAAAAAAAAAATAGTACTTGCCTGAAAAACTTGAAAATTACACTGTCACTCTCCATTGACCCTTTAAACAATGCAAAAAAAAAGAAAATGGGCTACGAAAATCAGTCTTGTAAACTTTAAATAAAATTAACCTCTCATATGATGAAAAATGTCTGATTTTGAGACAAACTTCGAAATTTCGGCATTTAGTCTTGAAAGTTAGATTCATTTACTCTTACTTATTATACACTCAAATTCTTAAGTTTATTTTCGTTTTATTCGGTATCGATTACCGTGGAATGAGCCATTTGCAAAATTGTTCTCTAAAACGCCGGGATATTTTGTCTAATTTTTCTTGCATCTTTCCTAACAAAACACCAAATTTTGATGAATTGTCTTGATGTAAACTGTATGTGTAATAGATTGGCGCTTACACATATGTTAGTGTTTGGCCGAGCTTCTCCTCCAAATTGTGGCGTGCGCCTCGATGTTGTCACACAAAGCAGAGGGGCCTACAGTTTTACGCCGACTTCGAACGGCGATTGTATTTTTATGAGAAGCTGTTTTTCGTACACTCGCAGGTTTGCCATTGCCTGCCGAGGGACGACCGCTGTTGAGAAAAAAACCTTTTTTCTATTTTTTTTGCGATGTTGCTTTGACCAGGGTTTGAACCCAGGCGTTGCGGAGTGGAAGCGCGCACTGCTTACCACTACACCACAGCGGTCGACATAATTATATGTATAATATATTATTATATTAAATTATTATTATTATTATTATTAAAATATTATTATTATATTAAACTGTGTGTGAGAAATATATGTATGTAAGTGCATTTTCGGTGCCAGAAGTATGGACATGTGAAGTTCAACTTTGGCGAAAATGCATCCCTGGTATAACTATTCTAAATTCATTTGAATCTTTGGATAAAACTTTGTAACTCCGATGCTTTTCCAAAATGTCATCAAGTACTTAGAATCATAGCTGTTTTGCCTGGGGCTCTATTCTGTAACTGTGAGTTTTCAAGTGTACACTGAAAATTGTGTGCACCCTTCATTTTTTCAGGAAGAGTGAGAATTAGTTTTAGCTGTCAAAAGTGTGTACACTTCTCTTCCGAAAAACTCACTGAATTTTAATCGGCGGGTGTACACTACATTTTCTCACAGTTACAGAATAGAGCCCCTGACTGCCGCGAATTAAATAACGTTTTCAACTTTGCGCTGGCTATAATCTTATTTTAGATCAACATTCATCGCAATCTGGATGTTAATATTGACTCAGTATTAAAAGCATTTGTATCTGTGCCTCGGCGAATGGCATTATTGAAGGCAGAATAATTTAATAAATAATAAATCGTGTGACTTTTCTTTGAGTTGTGCCGATTTTAGTCCGCAATAAAATACAATATGCTGAACAGTTTAAATAACACTCTTGGTTGTTGCTAAGGACTTTACATACTTACATTGAAAAAATGCCTGTTAAAAAACATTATAAACCCTTTAAACTTATAACTGTGTAAACTTAAATCAACTGTCAAAATTTGTATGGAGGTTTACATATTTCTGATAAATTTCTCCAACGATTTTTACTGAATAATCTTGATAAACTTAAAGCCAAGGAAACTCTGTCGCAAGTGTACACGAAAATTTAAATTTGAAATGTAGAAAGTTAGCTTTGACACATTTTAACACATGATAGTATCGCTCCTCAACTTTTCTGGATAAAACCTGTGAAAAAGCTAAATTGCTCTCAGAGAAAGAGAGAAAACCCAAGACGTGCGGGAAAACTATTTAAACGTTTAAGTACTGTTAAGGACGCCATTTTTTGTTTGCATAGCTGTTTTTTTATCATTTGGCGATCTGCTAAATTATACGCAATGCACAAGCAAATTAAAAAAAAATATTTACAATACTTGATTTCTTTCGCTCCGACATATTTAATATGGTGAAAATGCAGATGTGCTTTTGCCTTTACTTATTAAAATTTCAATTCATTGTACTAACATTGAAAAGCTGATGGTTTGACACTTTACCAGATTTTAACAGCAAAAAACTTCTGACAAAGGGAGGGCCGATTTTACTCTCCATGGTGGTCAAAATTTTTTTAAACTTAGAAAACAGACTACGTCTAATCGTTAGTATTCATACATGGTAGTAAAATTCCGATAGGATTTTTCTCTAACTCATCATTATACACTTGGGAACTGTGTGGCTCGTTGGCTTACTCTAAAATCAGGTACACTAAGGTCCTCAGCGTCTTAATTTTTTCTCTAGTTAATACTTGTCAGGTGAATTTCGGGCTGTCACTGTAGTTTGTGCAAATTCGACATCCGGACGCACAGTGATATTTTGTGCCCAATTCGTGCCCGTAAATTCCAAAATAAAGTATCGATTTTGGGGTTTTGTTTTCTTGGATTGGCTAAAATAATGTTTCAGCTATCGAAATATGTCCAATACAGGTTCCAAACTTTTGCATATGTTTGTATGATCAGCGGTAAAGTGTTAGTTGACGCAACGCTCTGAAAAGTAAAAATATAATGCTGAAGTTTAAAAAACGGGGTTTTCTTCTATAGGTGAGTTCTATATAAGATATAATTCAAAAATTTTGTAATATATTCAACTGATTAGTATTTAATAAAATATTCAAGTGAATTTTTTAATAAAAAGAATTTAAAGAAAAAGTCATAAGTAATTTTGTCCATGATTCGTCAATAAAAAATTTATACTAAAATACTAAATATTGAGTCCGAACGTGTTCGACCTTTTTTAAGGCGCTATTTCTTACCATATAATACTGAATGTTTTTCTGAAAATGATTTATTTTAATTAATTTTTACAACCAATTTCCTGTAATATTCACTTAAAAATGATCATATTATAATTCTATTGCATTTTTATTTAATAATTTTAAAAAGAAACTTAAAAGCCCTAATATAACTCAACACTACGTGAATTTAATAAATATTTTTCAAATTAAACACATTTCTTTTAAACGCCATATTGAAACGGTCATTTTGTTTTTAGTTACTTTGATTTCATATTCGAATTTAGCGACCCCAATAACTTTTAAATAACATAATTATAAGCAACTCTTACTTTTATATTTAAAATAAATTATTGAGTTTGAAATTTTATGCCCATTTTGGTTATTTGTCATTTTGAGTTCGGATTCGAATTCAGCGACCTCAAAATTCATGTCAAAATAAAAATTTTTTAAATTAGGGGCACAAAATGGGTATAAAATATTAATGTGGGACGGGCAGAAATTTTCGGTTTGAAATCGTTCGTTATTTTAACGGAATGCATTCGGAAGGTAGCACTTTTTGTTTTGGTGATTCACGGGCATAGAAAATAAGAAAATAAGCATGGGTAACACTGCACTGCGCGGCGCAATTGCGTTAACACCGTAGCCGGAGTTTCCGCGCCAACACCAATATATGAAAAGCGCCAGCGCCATTAACACCAAGAAACACATGAGACACACACACACAATTCGCCTTAATTCTTTGAAAAATTTGTGTTTGAGTGATGAAAACGCCAGAAACTTTCTGCGCCATGGCAAATTTAAAGCTTTTACTTAAGAATGATGAGAATATCGTGCCATTTACTACATTCCTAGCAGTTGAATCCGGTTGGCGGTATAAGCGTTGCTGAGTGCCGAAAATTAAAGAAATGATAGAAATGACACCCCTGTATTGTGTATGGCAACCCAATAAACATTTTGGTTTGAGCTCAACTTGAGGTTAAGTTGAGAACTTAGGTATTTTTCAAATCTCTAACGTTGTTTCTCAACAGTACCTCAAGTGGAGGATC
>NW_016159368.1:0-304 GCF_001687245.7 Rhagoletis zephyria | reverse complement strand
ATAACTTATACCTTTTTGATTGAAACGACATACATAGATGCATTTAAATACTGATTTTTCATTTTATTACTCCTTTTGTATTATGTAGTTAATCAATATCGTTTTACAATAATTCACTTCACAGTATACAGTCCGACAGTAAATTTGCCACTTGATTCACTTCGCCTTTTATTTTCTTTCAAAATTGTTTCAGGATACTTTGAAGATTATTTACTTTTTGTTGGTAATTTCCTCTTTATATAGCTTTAGTTTTTAACTTGATAATTAAAAATTCGTTTTTCTATCACTTTTTACGTATCTGCGC
>NW_016159367.1:63478-88233 GCF_001687245.7 Rhagoletis zephyria | reverse complement strand
TCAACTTACATAAACTATCCTTAACTTTATCGGTTGAATTTCAACCGCTGGGCGAACACTAGTATTCATAATTTTACAATTTTTCATTTTGATTCCCAAAACTATACCGAAAATGGATGCATAAAATCATCGCTCTATGACCAAGGATGAAAGGCAGAAATCAGCTGTGATTATTCAGTAGCCAGTGAGGCTGAGAAGTTTTATTTTTGGCAGCTTTAAAACTTCAAATTTCCGCTTGCGATCTCAGGTTCAAAATTTTCTCGGACTCAGAGATACACACACATTGATCTTTACTCTGCTGTCTCAGGACTAACTACCAGAAATCAACCTCAATTTATACCACACTTCAGGCTTCGCAAAATTCAGCTCCAGAGAGGGGGAGAACATTTAAGCGAGCCCTACACACATAGTCAAAATGAGTTCGACTTTTGTTGAAAATATTTTTGTGTTAAGCAATTTTGACTGTAGCCGTTTCTTGATCACAAGAAATAACTTGTTAATTTGTTAACACAAAAACGTTCGGTTCATACAAAGTAGCTACTTGTATTTATATACAAACTCTGAACATTCAAATTATATTTCCCAGTCAAGACCTAAAATCCAATTGAAAAAACGCCTTTGTTACCCAGAGGATAATCTTTAATCATCCCTTCTTTACAAACACCACTTACATATATTAACCTTGCAAATTACCACATAAATAAATAAGAAGATTTGCGTGCACAAAACTCTATGAAAAAAAAAAAAACAAATAACAAAACTTTCGCACAAAGAGGTTCATCATCAGTCCGCCTATTAATGAGTAAATAAGCACACAAAAGTAAATTAAACTCATTTTCTATTTACGCATTACCGCAAGGAAAGTGTTTAATTAAACCTCAATAGTACTAAAAGCCCAGCCAATCATGCAGCTCCTTAGTTACCTAAGCTAGTCACCCTGCTCCCACCAACCTTTCTTCCACCCATCCACTAAATAGGAAAAAAGAGACATCCTACGTTAGGTTTAATGAAAAATATTGGCAAAGCTGAAAAGCGAAAGTAATAAATGAATGTTTGAAATGTCAGTGCGTTAAAGGCAAAAACGTTATATTGCCACAAAGTACAACTCAGAGCACACAAACAAGTAGAACCACAAAACTAAGCGTGCACTGAAGCATCTTCATCAGAGCCAAATCCTTTGGGAGTAGGCGGTATCGGCGTCGTTTGCCACTTTTCGAGTACATAAAAAATTAAATGTTACGCTTGTCTAGTTGCTTGTAAAACTGTAATTACAAATGTACGAGCTTTTGCCGGGCAGTAGAAATTTAACCCTAAACTTACCAAAACGTGTCCAAAGGACACCACAAAGTAAATTTAAGCATTTTCAGCATAGTAGCTGTAAACTAAAATGTTTACGGAAAATGAGAGCCTACAGAAGGTTTGGCTGGGACAAAGAAAGATGCAAATATGAGCCGAAGTCCGTCTCCGTAAATTTTTTCCCACTATTGGAAAGGTACTTTTCTGTAGATGTGGAAGGTGGTTTCAAAATTGGTTGAAAAATCCGGTCAAAATCGTCGTTTAAAAATTTGGATGAAGACAAAAAAAAAAGAAGGCAAAAGTGAAGATAAAGACGAAAATGGAGACAATGCAAAATGCATAAGAATTAGGGTAACTGAAAGAGTAAGAAAATTAATTGAAATATTTCGATAGGAAATATATCGAATCATCGAAGTTTATAGTTATCGAAATTTATCGAGTTATCCAGACGTATTGAGTAATCGCAACTTATCGAATTATTCAAATTGATCAATGTTTATTGAGTTGTCGAAATTTATAGACACAGAAACTTAGTTGTTGAAATTTACGGATAGTTATCGAGCTATAACAATTTATGGATTTATCGAAATTTTTTAAGTTAAAGAAATTTATCGAATTATCGATATTTATAGAATTATCATTGTTTATAGAGATCTTTTAACTTACAGAGTTATCGATAATTATTGATTTACTAAATTGGTCGATTTATCGAATCCAAGTTTATGGAATTTTTAAAATATATCGATTTATCGAAATTTCAAAGTTATATAAGTTTATCGAGTTTTCACTGCTTATCGAATTTTACTGTGTTAACACAGCGTAACGAGTTATCGAAAATTTTCGATGCTTTTTGAAAAATATGGAGCTGTCAAAATTTAACATTTATAAAGATATCCAAATATATGCATATACATTTTTGAGCTATCGAAATTTATCGAGCCCTCGAATTTCACAGTTATCGAAGTTAGTCAAATTGCCGAGTTTTGTTAAGTTACCGGATTTTAGTGTTTTTTAAATTCATCAAATTAACGATATTTATCAAATTATTGAAATTTATCGATAAACTGGAAGATATCGGGGCAATTCCAAGCCCTGTCGAAGTCCTCCAAAGACCTTCAATGATATAAAAAATTGTAGTCACGTTTTAGTTCCAAACCTGTCCAATGCATGAAACCTGTCCAAGGCTCTTAAAAACTATAAAAACGGTAAAATTTCGGTAATAACTGGCACTCTAGTTTCAATTAAGGCACTTATATATTTAAAGAATTCGACCTATGGTTTTTGGAGACACATTTTGGCAGAATTCGTAACTATTTTTGCCTTTAGAAGGTCGAGGGTTAATTCGGCAAAGAAAAATAAATTTGAAACTTGCAATTAAGTCTTGAATCGACGGCAGTTAACTTGCCTCTAATATTCCATCGCAATAAAATACAAAAATGCTTAAAGTAATAGGACATTTTTGCTATAGTTTTGGTAATAAAATATATATGTGCATAACTTTCGAGGCAATTATTTTGAGTTCTCTTAGGCGAAATAAATTTGAAATAAAATATGAACTTTAATTACAAATAATTACGAGTAATGGATATTGCATTACAAACAAAGTAGATCTCAAAAGCTAGAGAAGATGAGGTAAATAATAAACACTTTGAAATAAGTTCAGAGCACAGTAAGGAATTAAAGAGTAATGTAGTCATGCGTGGAAAAAACTAGTGATTGAATGCTAGCAGATGACGGGGTCACGCAAAAGTTTATAAGCAGCGGCCTTCAGCTCCTCTCCGACAAAAGTATCTGCTGCCAAGGTAATGCGAATGACACAGTCATTATTGGTATTGAAAAATTTCAAAGGGGCTTCAGAGTAAAGAAAGGGTGGAGTGCGAATTTAGGGCGTGGTATTAATCCAGCTTAAACCGCCATTATTCCAATCACAAAGAAATGAACTTTTGAAGGGGTTGTGGTCAGCATTGCCAGCGAAGTTGGGTATCTAAAGACATAAAATTTCTAAACTATTTGTTAGAGAGGGATTTGGGAAACGCAAACTAATTTTTTACAGTAATGTGAAGTGGCCAGGTACCTCACATCTGCCAGCAATATTTCCTATTTAAAATACAGTTGGGCAGCGGATAACCTGGATTTTCTCTGCCTTTGGAAGCTTCTACAGGCTGGCAACTTGCACTGATAAGCAGACGGCTTGAAAATTGCGGAAGGAATAGGGGCAGGAATCTTCGAACCCAGTACCAGGATATATTTTTATGTCATCGATCTGTGTGTGAATCTAATTCTACGCAGAAGTACCGAAACGAAATCATAGATCTAAGTAATAGCCCAAGACTTCCTTATTATTTTGAAAAAGATGTTGGGTATTTATTTCTGATTTCAGCTACATACATAAAAGGATTTAACTGAACAAAATGAGTTTATCTTAATTATTTCGACATTAAATCTTTAAGGTTATACATGAACATAATTTCTAGAGATCTTCAGTGTATCATTTCCATATCTTAGAAAAGATTCATTACATTATTTTATGTCGCCAAATTTCAAAACAACGTCAAGAAGACGAAACAATAACCACTGAAAATTTTAAATCAAAGTGTATGGCGGGACGGGGTTTGATTTGGAAAATTACTGAGCGCAATAATATTTAAACTTTTATATTTGAAACTGAACCTCAATGTTTAATTTGTCGGTGTTATATGATTTATGCAACAATTGTTAAAATATCATTTTGGTCTTATTTTTTTAAGTATGATCTTTTTAATGAATATACATTTTTGGGAACTTATTAAACTAGGACTGAGTATTTAATGTTAAAGTAAAACGATGTTGACTTAGACTTATTTGTAGCAAATTATTATTTTTATTAGACCCGAAAACTCGTTATTCGCCACTATTCGATAAAGTTTGTATCTCAGTTTATGTGCCACTCCTCTTAGACTTTAAACAACACAATTTGAGCTGCTGGAAAGTGCAGGTTTTGATGAAATTGTCTTTTTTCTGGCCTACGGGGAATTTCATTTTCTTCGAGTAATTCATTTGCATTTTATCTCGACCGAGACAAATTCTTGAATTTTTGCATTGAATAGAGAAAGCCTGATCCATTACATTTGCAATGGTATTCCATTTTTGTAAATAGAGCAAGAAATATTGAACTTATAACGGAATTTTGTTGACCCAACTTGACTTTCTTATCGATATTTTCCACGCCCATAATTAAAAAAAAAATATATTTATTTTTAAGTCCATTTCTGTCTAAATACTAACTAAACAGTTAATTAGCAATATATGCAACACCGCAATAATCCACTTTTAAGAGAAGTATGAGGAAATATCTGTGGCCATAAGCAATAACCCTATAAGTTGAAAAAAAAAAAAAACGTTTTAAACATTTGGGTTGTAATGTTAAACCCAATGGGAAACCCAAATATGTTCGTCTAAAACTTTATAAATAGCTTGGCTGGGGAGATGGAGATTTCACATAGATACACACCGAATAGTAGTTGCAGAATACCATAGCATATATACCTGAATTCTTGCTTGAGTGGACTTAGGCGGTTATAGCTTAGGACCACAGGTATAAGGGTACATAACAAAGTAAGCAATTGTGGTAGTAAACTACCAGCACAAAGCAATTCTATTTGCTGGAGTGCCTATTTGCCAAGTGTTGGAGTATGCATAAGACAAGACCAGACAAAGCAAAGCAAAGAAAGGCAAACAAAGTGCAACAAACGTATGAAGGTAAGAAGAGAAATTTCTTTTGCTCGGCAAGATTGCATAAAGAATAGGGTGCCCATCGAATATTTTTTTTTTTAATTTCAAGACCCTACCACCTAATTTTCTTCCTTTCTATGATAAATATTATTTTATATTTTCATAGATTTTTTAAAAATCATTTGGAGGTCGCGATTTATCATTTTAGCTCAGAAACGCGGTTTTGAAGACCTATCCGTTTTTGAGTGACTATTTTTCTTTAAATTTTAAAGGTCGAACATGTTGTCAAAAGAGCATTTATAGGGCTTTAAAATGATGTAATCTATTATCAGACTTTGATTGTTGGGACTTCTCTTCTAGCAAATAAAAAAAATATTTTTCATTAATTTTTTAATTTCCATGATTTTAAAATATGTACTACTATCTAAAGTTAAATCTGTTTTCAAATAAACTGATAGCTTGTTTATTGCAATCGCATAAAAATTATCGGAGTAAGGCAACCTTTCTTAAATTCGGCCTTGAATTTATATGTGTGTATGTAAAGGATTTTCAGATTTTTTGAGCAGTGTGGCTGAGGGATTCATGAATATTTGTTCAGAATTGACAAATACATTCGCTCTTTGGCAAAAAAGTTGTTTTTCAAAAATTTTTTAAAAATGGGGATGGCACCGCCGACTTATATGATACATGCATATCTCAAAAACTACTGAACCGATCTCGACCAAATTTGGTACACAGATTGCGCTTAGGCTCCTTAAGCGCCATATTGAAAGTTTTTAAAATTTCGATGAGCACCCTAATACAGAACCCTGCTGTTTTTCATGGAGGTAGTTAAATTGACAGCACAGAGGCATTGTTGCATGTAGACTGTTGCATGCAACAGAATTGCGCAAAATGCAATGTTGTGTCGATGCTGGTACAATTGTATGTTACAGGCTCATCATATGAAGAAGCATGTAAAAACAAACCACATTAATGCCAAGTACGTACAAAGCGTTTGTGGCTGCTACAACGAATTGAAGTAGAAAATTGAAAATACAAGTTTTAATGCCAACAAAAAAAAAATCTCATTCGTTTGGCATTTTTTACATACTTTCTTCCCACTGTTTGAAAACTTAGTGTGAAAGGAAAGCAAAGCCAACAATTACACACGCAACACACACACTCACATGCCAGTGCATATTGTTTGGTAGGATTTGAAGAGATCTCAGCCTCAGAATTTCATTTCCGAAATATTGCAATAAGTACAAGGTTGTTAACATTTTTCTTCTTTTTTATGGAAATGCTCTGGCTAAGCCTTGGTAAAATACTATTCTGTGCCAGTTGTCGTTGGCGGGTTGATATGTGAGATTGGAATAAAAGTTAGCTAAGTGAAAGTAAGAAGAAAAAAGCAGCTAATGCTGGAAAAAATGAATAGAAAAGCTGGAAAAGTTAGTCCACATGCGCTTTTTGGTTTCAGCTTTTATTTGATTCGATTTTTACTGCCTGCTTGCCTGACTTTTTCACTTACAACTTCGCTCACCACGCGTTACCTTGTAAGCAGATTACGTAACGTTACGTTGCCTTTTTTTCGGAAAGAAAATTAAATATTCATAGCTTAGGTACACACTAGTAGGGAATGCCAAAAAAATTAAAATGTCGACTGCAGTGGCGAATGCATGAAAAACCGGTTTAACATATTTCTTGAATATGTAGATATGTATGTATGTGTGTGTGTGAAAATACCAATCCTGCAGGGAAAAACTAAATTCGTAAATAAACGACCAAGTTCAAGTCATACTACACTGACCAGGAGTCTGAGGTTAACTAGTTCGCCAGCTGGTATGAAAGAAAGAAAATCTGAGCCCGTTTACAAAATTTGTGAACATGGTAAGAACTGTTTCTGTGCATACCCATTTCAGAGCAATAGAAAATGCCCATGTCAAGAATATAAAGCAGAGTTTGCACTGTTCAACTTTGTGTTCAAAATTTCCGTCCAACTCAACGCAGGGGTGCACGGAAAAAAAGTTGAATGGCTAAAAATATCAAAATATGAAAAAAATTATTCAAATTTGCATTCAACTTTTATTTGAATGGCCTTCTAACTAATCGCTTTCAACAAATCTGGTCGTTAGCCAAAATTTGGCAATTCGACTTTTTTTCGTGCAACCCTGCGTTGAGTTGGACGGAAATGTTAAATGCAAAGTTGAACAATGCAAACACTGCTCAAGCGTGCAGCATATTTCCATGTTTTAACAATTTATGTTTTGGTTTTTATTTCTAGTTATTTCTTTATAAAAGTATCCATTTTTCGTTAACCAAAACCATATGGATTTCGGTTTGTGCAATATTAAAAAAATTCCCAAATATTTGCAAAAATATCAATCTTTTATTTAGATTTCTTATAGATTCTAAATACGCAGTTTTGTAGCCCATTAAGTTGGTATAATATAAAAATGATCCTAATTCTTTTTTTTTGAGTTGATCGTTGTTTAGATCTATGTGCGTGATATATACTTTGTAGTGAAGAAATGTCTGTACGATTTCTGAAATTTTCTTGACAGCGCACTGCAGCTCAGTATTATAACCGACTTTTCTTTCGAAATTTCGTAAAAGAATCGAATTGTGTACAGTAAACTGTATCACCTTAGAAGTAAAAAAAAGTTCGCCGTACACTGTTGGGTACTTTTGTCAGGCAATTGCAGGAATTTTTTTGCGAAAATTTTCGGGACAAATAAATTTAGCAAATATTTTTTTTTTTTAACTAGCTTATGCACGCGGGTTTAACATCACGTTTTTATGTTTTCATACAAATATGCAAAGTAATTTTAAAATGTTTCATTGTATTCGAATTTATGCTCTCATTTTACTATAGGTATATATATATTTTGTTTCAGCGACAAAATAATGACAGTAATTTCAAATTTCAAACGTGTTCGTGTGAAACATTTAATTTTTATCAGTATTTTTCTTTTAAGCAGTATATGTTAAAATAAAGGTGAAAAAAAAACAAAATATTTTGTCATAACCCCCTCCGAAAAAAAATCCTGGCTACGGCCCTGTGTGCTGGTGTTTAAAGCCCCCCTTTTTATGCATTGCAGTATTGGTATTTTATTCAAAGGTGCATGCTTGCAAATATCTACACATCAGTGTACATACATATATATGTAGCTTTTGGTGTGTGTTCCGCTGAGTTAAAATTCGTATAGCAGTGCCACATGGATTATATTCAACGCATTAGCATAAGTCGCTGCAAAGTTATACGCGAAAGTTACTCGTATGTATGTACATAACTTTGCGCGGTTCCAGCGGTTCCACGTCTCACTCGTCACGTGCGATAATATTCGTGCCAACTTGACTGGTTGTCGGCGCTTATCACTTTTTGAAGGAAACTAGTGTTATTATGTTTTCCGTTAGACAGCAGCGTTGTCATGCATAAATTATTACAAGTCATTTTAAATTCATATGCAGGTGGGTAGCTGTAATGGAATGCTGTCTCTTTGATTTGAAAGTTTTTGCTATCATAGAAAGAAGCTTTTTACACATATGCTAATGCATCTATATATGCAGTGACTGAGTTAGATAGATAATTAGATGATATGTTTTAAGGCTTAGCATCCACGTCCACAAGTTTGTGAAATTCAAACTAATATAAATGAATTTTCGGGAACAAATGAATTTAGGTCATTATTTGCAAAGGGAATACAGAAATCAGTTTCCTAACTTTAAAAAGCGCTTTATAAAAAGCTATTTGTGCGCAAAACGTTTTAAATGAGTAAAAAACGAATAGTGTGTATTTGTGCACCGTGGCGTATGAGCAAAAAAAAAAATGTTAGTCATAGATATTAAAAAATTTTGATTCATCAACAAGTTATTGGAAATATACTTAAATAGTGTAAAGGAGACTCAAAACCTGTATCCATTACTTAGCGCTCCCCAGCCGGGTCTACTATCCTCGCTGCCGTCGAGTAATTAGAGTTTCGTCAGGACTTCCAAGGAAGCTACTTAAGTATGTCGAAAAACTACAGCAATCGATGAATTTTTTGCCCGTGGAAGTAAATTCAGGCATTACGCGTCGAAAGCGTCGAGTCAGCGATATTAGAACCGGCCACTGCCACCTAATTTTACATGCATAGCGCAATATTGTTTTTTTCTGCGTGAGTGCCGGCCATCACAGACCTCATCAGGCGTGCTGCGGTGCAAAATTGTGTATTTTCTATAAATATTTATTAATGAAACATAGCGTTATATTTTGCAGTTTTCTGACCCTACCAGGCTTATGGAAGGTTAATCGAATATCTCTCATTGTAGCGAACAACTTTGCATATGTTATTGGAAAAAATTAAGAAAAAATATAAAAAAGCGAAACAAAGCGTTATCGAAATTGAAAATATTGTGTAAAAGTTCCAACAAGTTGCGATCCCATCGTGTTTGTGTAGTTAGTACAATGAGTGGCAGGAAACTTCCACTACCATGCCCCACTTCAGCGCAAATTTCTACTTTTTTCCTTTCAATATCCTCTTTAAACTAGCATTGAATTTCCTACATCCGGCAGCACTCAATGCCAAGCAAAAATTTACAATTACATTAGTTTAGTTAAGCGGATGGGAGTGCAAGTGTCTGGTTGTGGTATCTGTGAGGATATTCTTGCGTGCGACGGTGACTGTTCGCACTATTGGCCGCCCGACGCAGCCGCAAATGGGCGCATGGATTGCATAAATGTATGAAAAGCAGAAGTATGTAGTGGTTGTGATACATTTGATTTTTTTTTGTATATGCCTGCTTTTGTTATTATAGTTTAGCTTAGAAAGTACTCTGCGGTATAAATATTGTACACTATTAAAGCTTATCGCTCTTAGACACAATACAGCCATACAGCCTGCCTGTCTGACCGAGGGAAACTTCAGTTGATATGTTGTATTTTGTTATTATTTTTTTTTGTTTCGCCCGAATAGAAGTTCAAAGAGTTTGGATTACCATTGGATTGGATTTGCACATAAATACTATTTTAGTAACAACAAATACGCAATGAGCGATGATAAAAGAGGGAAGAAGGATATCAATGAGTTGTTTCTGTGGTCAATATTGAACGGATAAATGGTTGCGTGAGTTTATGTACAAACAGTAAATACATACATTCATATGCAGGTATGTATGTATGTTTACCCAAGGGTTACACGCAGGCTTCCATTATTAATCATCCGCATGTAGTGGCACACCTACATATAAGTACTTACCATTGAAAACATTTCAATAAGGGTCTCAACCTCATGGCCAGTCATTGGCGTATCTTTGAAGTATTCAATTTAGCCTTTTCCAGACTCACACACGCAAGCTTACGCTCTCTAACTGAAGTACGTAGGCAAACATTAAATTATCTCTACTTCTACTTCTTCCGGTAACAAAGGGCACTGCCCCAAGTGTACTCAAATCGACAAAAATGCTGTTTTGTTTGCTTGTGTAGAGCGCCCTTACTTACTATGTACAAATTGCTTGATGAGCGTGCAAAAGCTGGCTAGTTGATGAATCTTCAATGAGGTTGAGTTTTGTGAGTTCGTTGCACAAAAAGAGTAAGTGGCTTTGAGATGTACTGATAACCAATTTTCCGCTTTTAATGTGGTCAGCAACTGCCTAGCGCAGAGAAGTTGGATCAGCTTGTTGGACAACCTACTTACATATAAAGGACGGCATTGGTCATGAGCCCATTATTAAGGCAGCGTTGTGTGTTTTATTTTTTTTTCCTCTGGTTCGCAGAAGGAATAGAACTTGTGCCAGCAGGTTGGCTCAGTTGTAACTAATTGGAGATAGAAATATTACAGAGAGCAAAACGAATAATGAAGAACTCTTCTTTCAAATTTTTTGAGCGACAGGCACTTAGTGTCACACATAGATACTCACTGGCAATGAATTGCTTGCCTTCGATTTCTTGGGTCTTGGGCTATGGGAAGGACTTTTAATTCAGTTTTCAAATACAGGAGCCTTTAGCAAAGCCTTGTATAAAAGAAGTTTTCATAATTCCGACTCTTATTTCAGATCGTCAGTGTACGATTAATCGTTTTTTTCATGGTCTAGAAGAGGGGTGCGCACCCAGTAGCTCGGTTAGCGCATTTCGGTTCACAACAACACCACTGACACAAAGACAAACGAATACGACTAAACCATTTTAACAAACAAGCAAAGACACATCAAAATTGATTTGGCAATTAAAATCAAAAAAGTTTTTTGAATTAAATGCCACTTCTCGTATATGCCTCTAGTATCAAATAAAATGTAAGCGCCCACGCCTTTCAGCTATGCTTCAAATTTTTAAACGTTAATGTGGTTAGTTCACTTCCAGCGCTCGCGGTGCTTTCAAGTAAAACGGTAATGAATACAAATAAATATTTGCAATCAAAAACTGAACAAGTTTACAAATAAACGAGGATAAATGAGTTTTTGGTTGAATAGAGAACGCGCATGGCATATCAAAAAGTTTTGCCGGTTTGAAAAGCTCAACCAGAGTGGGCTGTGTGGTGTGCGGGCAGCTATTGGCCCACTGGCATTTGTTACTCTTTTTAGCGCGCTGCATAAATTTTTGCTCGATAGATAATGTGTTTCCATTTGTTGATATTGCTTTTGCCTTCGGTTGAATGGGTTTTTGTATATTTATTTTTTTTGTTGCTTTTGGTTGTTCCCATGTATTGTTCTTTTCGCTGTTTTCACTGTGGCCCTTTTATTTGTGTACGCCTGTAGCTGTGTAGCCGTAGTGTGCTATTTATAACACATTAACTGCCTGGTTTATAATATTTATTGTTACTGGCTAGGCCTATCTGTATTTCCACATTTCACTTATTCTTTTTATTCGTTTTTTTTTGTTTTTTTTTTTAGCTGGAAGTTGCGTAATGAAGCGTACGTTAATGCTTGCTACCGGTTTGAGAGAATGTCTTAAGTGAAAAGTAAGGCATGTCTGCTAACGTAATGAAAGTAAATATTTAAGTGTCTGTCGTCTGAGTAAGTGTCCATTTAGCCACGCGCGTGCATCAACGCAACCACGCAACCATTTTATCTCGCTCACTTTATCCAACTCCCCCCGCCGGCTGTGCTCAGTTGCTGATTGTGGTTGATTTCATTTCGAAATTCTCTACTCTACTTTACCTTTCTTTGGTTTAGTATTTAGGTATGTACATTAGACCGTATCAACAAGAAAAAAGTACTTTAGACTAAGTGCTGTACGGCGAACTTTCTTTTGCATGTAAGTAGGGTGGTATGATCTAATGTTGTAGGTACACGTGTATTATTTGCATGACTTCACGTGCATGAGCGCACGTTTTAATGAAGATTTATACGCACACACAAAATTCTGTAAATTATCAAAAACAGCCCTTTGGCTGAAAGCATTCAGACATAGATGTATATGTACATACATACATATGAATGTGTTACTGCTGCGCAGCTGATTTCCTAAGCAAATAAGGTGCGGCGGGAAATGTGCAATTCACTTGCGAATATCGGTATAAGGAACTTTTTCGTAACTTTCGCTTGCTTTCAAACTATTTAAGTTAAGCACAGAAGCCACTTAATAGAGTCAGTTGCTTTTAAAAAGTTTTCAAAATTTTGTGCACTTTAGAGTGAAATATTTATGTAGATAAGTTCGAGTAAAACTAAATTTATTATACGGAACGCCAAAATATTTAATGGGTTGATAACTTCACAAAAATTAAAGCTTTTGAATACTTATTTAAAATCATTTAAACATTTTGACTGTTATATAAAAAACAAGTAATTTATTTTTTTTTAAGACAAGCTTTCGTTAGTGGTTAACAAAAAACAAAAATCGGCCCGCACCCTCTAATGGCAAATATTTTGTTTAAGTATTTCTTAAGGGGCGAATGCAGAAATTTTTTTCCGGGGGTGGGGAGGGGGGGTTTACATTTTTTTCATATTATAAATTCCACCAAATATGCCTATATTTTAATTTAATTTAATAAATTCGAGTGCTTACATACAGTTGTCAACAAAACAATAAGAGTGTAATATTTCGACCAGTTTTGGCTATTTGTATTTTGTTTATTTAATGTTTTTTTTTTTTTATAAAAGTCTAGCTGGTATGATAGCAAAAACCATATAAATTTACATTTCAAACTGTGTACAAAAATTATAAAAATTCTGGAAATTTTTAATAAAATTTCAAATTTTTTAATCAGAATTTTTAGAAAAATTTTGGTATGCAGTTTTGTAGCCCATTTAATTCTAACGAAGGGCAAGTTCCAAGTTGGTAAGAAAATCCCGTTAAAATTACCGGGATCTTGAAAACAAGAGTGGTAAAAATTTTTTTAAACTTATACAAGAGACCATTTTTGGGCCTTAACAAACCAAACCAAATCAAGTCGTTAATTTTCATACATGATAATAAAATTGCAATAGGATTTTCTTCTATCTCATCATTATATACTAGGAACTGTTGGACTCGATGACTTACTCTAAAATCAGCTGCACTAAGGTCCTCATCGTCGAAACGTCTTAATTTCTTCGCTACTAGTCAGGTGAATTTTCGGCATTTCGACAGCCGGACGGGCAGAATTTTTTGGTTTAAAAAAGTTCATTATAACACACTTTTTCTACCAAATACCGCGTTCACGTTGAAACTGTTAAATAATATTGAACATGCAGAATGTTAAAAAAAGCAATTTGAGTTCAAATATTTTTACCCTTTCGCAAGCTTGGAAAATCTTAAAATTCAAATCAACTATATGCGTTGAACCCCCTAAACCCCTAACTGCGTTCGCCACTGGCTCATTTACTCCAATAGTGGTGTAATTCCAAAAACACAAACATTTAGTTAAGTATGCAGAAACTAGATACCGCATTGATGTAAATGAGCTATATGTTGAAAATATGAAACATATCGGACCCCAAATACGGCTTTTTCAAATACCTCAACACCAACGCAACCAGGTGGATTAATTCAACTTGCATACTGCATTTTCATTGTAGTCAAAACAGAAGTGTATAGCTTATTTTCCTCTAAAGTCAGCCCTTGCCCCGAATTTGTACACACCAACAAATTTTTTATCTCATCAACTTTTTGACATAACAATTTTCGCAGAGCAATTTTACTATGCGCTTTTTTTAAGAAATTTTTCCTTAACCTCTTTCGTTTAAAACGCGTTTTGTAGCATTTGATTTAAGTTAAACACTAAGTTGAATTTGACATGGGGCAACCCTCTTAAATTTTTTTTCTAATAAAACTTTCCTTGTTTGATTTGAAACCCATTTTGTAATATCTCATTTCACGTAAAAATTAAATTGAATTTAACATATGGCAACTCTCTTTAAAAATATTTTCGAAAAAAAAACTTATTGGAACTTTTTGAATTTTTGTTTTAGTCTAAATTTAATTTAATTTTTAAACACGAGGTAGCTCTGTTTAAAAGCCTCTTTCGGTGTAAACCCACTTTGTAGTATTTTATTAAACTTATTAGTTAAATTGAAATTTACAGGTGGCAACTCTTAAAAATATTTTATGTTATTGTCACTGCGGCAAGCCACCCAAATAAGTCTGACTACCCTAATTCGTTATAACTTCACCACCTCTGGTTCATTTTGAGTAGTTAGTAAGTATTGAGGTTACGTTCTTAAGTAATAGGTGTGGCGAGATCACTCCACCTTTAATCACCCGGCTGCGGACTTTCTTCGTTTGGGGGCAGCTTCCCATATCTTATAAAAATCATTATTTTGCATAGCATTGCCATTGTTTAGGAATATCATTGGAACAAGATTCGCACTTGATCGTTCAGAAAGTTTAAAGAATAAAGGATTTGCTATATCTTTGGCAACGATTCGCTTTATCCGCCAATTTAAGACATTGTGTATTTAAGCAAAAAAAATCTTCTGAGTATCTCGGACTTTACATACTATTTATTATCTTTTTCTACTTTTTATGTTTCTTTACATGTTTACTTGTTTTGCCCCAAAATAAAAGTTAAATAAATAAAGCCACGGAGAGCAAAGTAAAACGAAAATTGGGCAAAAGCTGATATGCCTGGTGAATAAAATAAAATAAAATACCCGCACTCGTACAGACGACATAAAGAAATCTTTATTATTGAATATTTGCCGAGCACTGTAGCAGTTTGTTTTCACTGCCGTTTGTTGCAGCTGCTTTACTGTTGCCGCTGGCGAGATACTGCCGAAAAAATGGCGCAGAGTGAAAATGTCTGGAGACTAGCTGGTTGCCTGCAGTGCCATGCTTCACTAAGATATTTTCGCTCCCTCTAGTTTTCACGTTATTTGATTTATTTTAGCAAAATTCTCAAGCACAACAAAGTTTTCACACATCTCGCTTTGGCAAAATTTTCCATTGTTCAGCGTGTGAAAACTGTTTTCTTCTGTACTCTTTGGTGCTGTGCATTTATAAGAGTAAGAGTGCATTATTTGAAAAGCAGCAAGTACTTATTTCTATTTTATTCTAATTTGTAGTTTGTTGCATTTTTAAATGCATACACACATACTCACTTTTTTTGTTTTGTTTTTATATTTAATACACTACAGTCGACATCAATGGCATCGCCGCCTTTTTAGCGCCTTCTCAAGCATGCCGTTGGCGTCAAAGGAAACTAAGTGCTATATGCCGTAGTTATTTTTTGCCCAAACTTACATATATTGTAGGAGTGCCAGTTGCTTGGGAGTGCAGCTATGAGTGCTTAGCGTGCATTGCTCGTAAAATATGTTTATGTTCGTGTGTAGTAGTATCGGAATGGTGGCACTAACGAAATGCTTGTTTAAAAATGCAACCTTATTATTGCTCACATTTTAAAGCTCTTCTGCACATTCTGATTGAGGACTACGTATTTTCACTATGAGGAGCCGCATTGTTCGGATTTAATATTTCCAAACTGTACGTACATATACAGTGCCGGACAAAAGTATTGGCACCGAGAATTTTTCGCAATATCTGAAAAGTTTTTTATTTGATTATTATTATTTGATTTTTGGCAATTTTTTTTCAGTCAGGTTCTTCCGTACAAAGTATGTTCGACAATTATTTTTGGTATGGAGGTAATAAGCAACACCTTCTACTAAAAAAATGTCCAAAAATCAACGCAATTTTTTAGATACTTCAAACTTGCACTTTGTCATACTAAAATTAGTTGGGCTATAAAACTACATACTTAGAATTTCTCCAGAAAATCTAAATAAGAAGCTGCAAACTAGTATGCAAATTTATTGAATTTTCCTGAGTTTTGCACAAAGTTTAGAGATTTTGTTTTTATGTTTTTTGGTGAAGTACGAACTATAGTTTTATTAAAAAATATTGAAAATAAATTAGAATAAAAAACTTTGCATATATTGCGAAAAATTCTCTGTGCCAATACTTTTGTCCGGCACTGTATGTATATCGTGTAAAATAATATTTTCTTAATTTTCGCACGGTCGAGGTGATTTGATAATTCGTGTCGTAATTGCTATTAAATGTTTTTTAGCATTGTAGAGGGGGCTCTCAAAAATTATAAAATAGAGATGTACGAAACGCATCTTCACGACAAGCCAGCGCAAAAGGATTACAGTGATCCAAGGAGTGTTATTGGCCTTTACGGACTTCTTGAATTCTGATTTTATTAACGAATTGAAACTTGACTGCTTCATTCGACTGAAGGCTCTGATGAAAACGGAGTTAGGAACATTAAGAGATAAGTTTGATTATCAAAGGATCCCCACCGAATAAATCTACAGGCCAAAGGAACACTGTAAGAAAAAGATAAAACTGCCTGCCGAGATCAGCCCTCTTCTTTTTCTATTTAAATGTAATTTTGCTTCAGTTGCCTTTTTAAAAATCCGGCTTGCCTTGATTGAAGCAGCAACGAGATTAAAATAAATGAAACAAAAATGCGGATAGACCCAGTGTTCGAATAATCGAACACCTAATATCTCGAAAACTAAAAATCGCAAAATTTGTTTGACGGCAAATTCGAATTTAATTATGGGTAAACCTTCCATGTACGAGATGGCGGTTTAAAAATCGTAATGATTCTTAAACAATAAAAACAGGCGAGTTCATTTTTTCAGTAATTGACCATAGGTTTAACAAAATGTTAGCCAAAAGATCTGTCTTCGAAGACCAAGTGCTAGTACAATTAAAAAATTTGCCATACCAACTCATTGAATAAATTAATTCAAATCTGTTTTTCTATTGAAAAAATAATGTTAAACAGTTTGTAATAAAGTGAAAGCATTTGCCAACACAAAAGTACCATAAAATTCAGTTCAAACAAAAAACCTAACCTTGAACTTGAGGGCACTTTGACATTCTGCATAACACCGCTATTTATCCGACGACGTCGTAAAAGTCCCACCACCGACCGCCCGACGTTACAGCAAATTAATGAGCAATCATTTAGAAATAAAATGTCTCTGTTGGCATTCAAGGGCGCTGAAGCGCTTAGCAGCTGCTCAGAAAGTGCACAATTGAAAGAAAATGTTATGAAAACAAAGAGAAAGTAACAACAACAATAACCACCCATAACTACTTGCACCATAATCGCGTCACAGTAATTTTAAAGTTTTAGCGTTTGGAACTCGCTGGCTGATTACTAAAGCTGACTGAAGGTTGAGTGCCCACAATATCCGTTGGAATAATCGACAATTTCCGCTTTCATTAAGGCTTTGCCAACTTTTTTGATATTTTTTTTTTGTTTTTAACGCTCTTTCAATTACTTAGAAAAGGGGTATTCAGTTTAGCTCGCCGGCTGTATGCTTCATTGAAGTGGCATGATGGCTCAAATTTGCACACACACACAAGAGCGAGAGTCTGAATGCTTAGAAACAATGAATGGCTTAACAGCAAACACTTCTAAAACTGGCGTGACCGTTAGGCCTAATATGAATCCAGCATGCACAGTGCTAAAATTTCCTCTCTTAAGTAAACTAGCGTCTTCATCCAACTTTTCGTCAATTTGCCTCTCTATTTTTTATTTGTTTTCTCTTCCAATAGAATTACGCGCTTTATCAATTATGGCCGCCATTAATGGCAATGCCAATGGCATTGTCTCTCTTCAAGCATACTTCCTCTGATATCCCGTTTGCCCTCGTCCTTCCTGAACATCCTCTTTTGCTTGGCAACGATATTTTTTATTTTTTTTTGAATGCATCGGTCGCACGCGCCTACTCCGCTCGCTGTTCGCTAGTATGCCTACTGAGCCCCATGTAGGTCCTTTGCAGGCAGTACAGTTAAGATATCGAAGCTACTACAAAATAAGAAGAGTTTTGGAAATTCACAAAACGAATAATTGTCGTTATGGGAGAGCATGTTTTGGACTCATTAAGTATTTAAAAAGGAAAAATTTCCGACTTTACGTTGGCGAAAACTGAATTCGATATTAATTAGCTAACTGGAAGCTACTTTTGAGGCGATGGAGAGAAATCAATTATCTTAAAGTTTGAGGTTAGGGTAATGCTTTAATGTAATAAATATATTTTTGAGGAAATGGAGACATTCGCGAAAGGATGGGAGCACACGTGCGTACGTGCTCCAGAAGTGGCTTAACCCACATTTTTTTTTTTCATGATTAGCTTCTTAAAAGCGATTCAAATATGATACATTTTATGGTACATGCTCTCACGGCCCCATATGTATTTTCAGCAGTCGTACATAGCGCCTTACATATTAGTAAATTTGTACGTGTCATCGTTCAGCGAAAGATTTTGGCACATTTCATTCGAATTTCTTTTGTTTTGTTGTTTTTTCCGTTCCTTAGAAAAAGCTTTACATTTTGAATGTTTCTTCACTACTTTACTACGCATTTCGTTTCTTCATTCCGTTTTTAAAAAATTGCTTACACTTCACTCATTACAGCCACACTTCAGGGGCTGTCAGGCCATCGAAGGCTCGTCAATCAGGAGAAGAGCAGTGGATCTTTACGGCTGACAGCTGTATGACTATATCGATTACCATGCACTCAGCGATGTAAAATGCGGTTGAACGAACACCATGGGCTGGCTGACTGATTGCCTGCCTGCTGCCACTCAGTGATATTTGATCCAAAAAATTTTTATTGCGACAAATTTGTTGCGGTATAAAGACTGTACGTAGCATACCTAAAAATAAGTGGTTATTCATATGCGTATTGTATGTGTAGGCATGTGTGTAAAAAAACATACTCAAATATGTAGATGTGCTGGCAGCTGAATTCTGAACTGCGCAGTTCTCGACTTTACTCGACTTGAATTGTTTTACCAAAGGAAGCAGCAGTCACAGGAAGCGGTAATGCCTGTGATAGCGGTTGTGGCATATGTCATAACTTTATGACACTTTTGTTTAGCTATGTGTGTTATTGCCCCCTGTACTCGTATCTATTATATGTGTGCGTATACTTATGAATACATGAGTGTCTCGTGCACTTTTAACAAAATTTTATTCCTCAAAATTTTATCGCGCTAAGCCATTAAAAATGTAAAGTGATTGCGATGTGTGTATAGATATGTATGTATGTGCAAGTACATATTTACATTTTGCATAATACACTTCTTGATTAAATTAATTTCTTTGCCTTCAAGCTATGAAAAAAATAAAACCTCTTCACGTATTTTTTTTAGAACTCAATTAGCGAAGGAAAACATAACACTGCACGTACAAATACAATAAAAAAAAAAATTCAAAAATTAAGAGAAAAAATCTATTTGGCTTTTTTCTAGAGGGATTAGCTTAGGGGCCAAAAATATATGGTGACTCAAACAAATGAACACGTTTTGGTTTTTTTTAAATATTCGTAATATTTTTCCAGCAAAACTCTTTTGTTATTTTTATATAAAAATATCTCCTAAGCTTGAACCAAAACCGTGTAAATCACAATTTCAAACTTGATACAGAATATAGGAAAATTCAACAAATTTTCATAAAAATTTCAACTTTTTATTCTGAATTTTTAGAAAATTTTTGGGTATGCAGCTAAAAAATCGTGTTGGTTTTTGAGAATTTTTTTAAAGCTACTTTTTCGGTTTTTTTTAATATAACAAGCGCAATTTACAAAAACTTGCGTTGATATTTTGAAATTTTGTTGCTGACGGTCTCCCGCGTTTTATTTCAAAAGAAATTCATACTTACGTGAAGAAAGTGAAAAAATCCGTCACAAAAAAAAAAATCTCAAAAATCAATGCAATTTTTTAGCTGCACACCCAAATATTTTCTTAAAATTCAGAATAAAAAGTGTAAATATTGATGAAAATTTGTTGAATTTTCCTAAATTTTGTATAAAGTTTGAAACTATGATTTACACGGTTTTGGTTAAAGTTTAGACGATATTTTTACATAAAAATAACAAAAAAATTTGCTCGAAAAGCATTGCGAATATTTGAAGAAAATCAACGCGTGCTCATTTGTTTGAATCACTGTGTTATGTACTTAAAAATCTATAAATTTATTTTATTTAATCTTGGTTTTATATATCTAATAATAATATTTTTGCGCCTACACTTTTGCTTAGTGCATCTAAATATTGGCATTCATTCCAAATAAGGAGACATCATCCGAAGAGTAATATTTTAGAAATTTGCTCATACGCCCTGTACGCCTACTCAATTAGCAAATAGCAGTTAGTCATTGAAATTTACTATGGTTCACTGAAAACAAAAATTGCAACACTTCATGTAAATAGATTGCGGTTTTTGATCAAGAAGTGTAAATAAAAAGACACTTTAAAGCACAAAATGACGATAAGCTGGAATACAATCATATCGAATTTTAAATACCATGCGTGGATACTAACATCAGGTCAGGGATCTTCCCTATGAATTCTACGTAACTAAAATTTTCATTTGAAAACATTCTGTCGCAACTGTAATTTGCTGGGAGTATTCCCTTCAATGCTTTTAATAGGTTCTGGCGTGTTAGTATCCAACAAACACTAAGCAATGACCTTGAATATATTGTTATATCAAAACATCGAGCAATTTAAAAATCATAAACAACTTTGAGAGAGATTTGGTTACAGAAGATAATGTTTGTTTTTAATTTAATATGTTAAAAATTTAAAAATATTGGTTGATTTGGCAAATGGCAATGAAAAATTTACTCCTTCAATAAATAAAAAATTGTACATTATTTTACTCATACGTCATGGTTCGCTATGATCTTGTTATCTCTCCCATAAAAATGTCTCAACAATGGTACCTTCATAATATAATCTACTATTCTATATGTGTATAGCTAACAATATATGTATCTAGAACATTTATTCTAAAATAATGTTATTAAATAAATATGGTAATCCACTTACCGTATTTAGATTTGTGATTTTATCCAACTCCACCGCTGTGCTGCCACGATGATGATGCAAATGTGCCAAATGATGTGTTGTCAACATGTTGCTTAAAGCGTTTTGTTGCTAGAGTACTTTTCGAGCAGTACAGGAGCAGCAACAGCAGCTAACAGATGTTTGATTTATGTATATACTTTATATGTATTAGTAATTGACTCACTTCACATTCACTTTATTTGTTTACTCTGCTTTCAATGATTCTAACTAAACTCAACAAATATCAAATATGATTATCACAATAAAGAATTTCCAAGTTTATTTGCGCACAAATATAATTTTTTTAAATCTCATTGCCAACATAAATGCTATTGCACTTCCTTCCAATGTTGCACAGAATACACGAGTGAGCAGCGTATGACACATAAATGCACTGTAAATAAATTCAAGTAAGTGTGTTAATAAATACTGAAATACATGCATTCAGAAATGATACTAAATATATACTACATAGTATAAATGTATATTAGTATTGCAGCTAAATCTGTGTGTGTTTTTGTTGAATTATTTGCGGTGGTGTGTCGACAGCTGACGAGTGCACTTGATGACAGACACGCACACACATACAATGCTTACACATGCATTGTCAAAAGCGCTTCAAAGCACAGCGGAGGGCGCTCGTATTGCTGGCAGTCAACGATAAATGGTTTCTTGTCAACCGCAATATGCTGAGGCACTAACACACACACTCACACATGTCCAACCATGCAATCATTCAGTGCATTTTGCTCGTCACTGCGGTTACATACATATGTACATATATGTATATTTGTGTGAATAGTTGTCAAAGTGTTTTGCTCATTTTAGTGCTGACTTGCTTTTGCTGCCAAACTGGGAAATTTCCTCTTTTAATATATGTATCTAGTTATAACGGATATATATGTAATCCACTGACTGAAGTTGATTAAGGATTGAACCAATTTTTGCTTAGATATGTGCCTACACTGCTGCAAAACTAGTTTTAGTAAATTTAAAGGTACTTGCTTAGTCCTTAAGAATTTTTTAAGAAAACGACTCATCTATCAGCAGATAATTTACCTTCACAGAATCAGTGCCTCACATAAACTGTAAATTCAATTAAAATTTTTCACTTAATTTCTTTCGTGAAATCCGCTATAAGTCAATTATTTTATCATACTATTCTTTTATATGTAGATTAGGGTGGTCCTTAAATGTAGGAAGCAAATTTTTACATCAGATTTCCTAAGCCTCAACCCCTATGTCGATGCTCACATATAAAGAAGATATCAGATATAAATTTTGACCCCGACTGGAGTCGGTTAGGGCGCGGCGCACATGTGTCAAAATTCAGATTACCCTATGAAGACGTCTTAACCGACTCCAATCGGGACCAATATTTGTACGTGGTATCTGTGTCCGTGGTATTACCGATTGAAGGGGTGAGACTGAAAAAAATCGCTCATTTGATTTTTAAGGGCCACCCTAATGTAGATGCGTGGTATGAAAAGACTTTGTAAGACAACAGGCTGTGCATCGTAGCCATATTTTGTATGCCAAAAATGTATATATACATATATGTATGTTCATCTTTCTATTGCAATAAGTAGATTTTTTCCAAATTTTATAGCGCAACAACATTAGGCATATTTTATTCACCCATCACAAGCTAAAAGCTAAATCTTCGTCAAATAAATTGAAATTAGATTATTTCCTATATTGTCCTAATATTGAATTTAGTAAAATATTCAAAATCACGTCTTTTTGTTAATTTTTATTTTTTTTTTTGTGCGAATGTCTGCTTCATGATATTAGCGCATATGGTTTATTTAGGGCCAAATTCATAGTGCGTAGTTAACTCAGGATCGGCAGTTAACTACAGATTTTTGTACTGAAGAAACTTAAAAATGCTTAGTTCGTATGCGCTGTTAATCTCTGCGGGCAATGAGGCATAATGGGAAATAACCAATTATCGCATTGACCTCTTCTGCTGCAAGCAGACATGCATAAAATTTTAATATTTTTTGAACTATTAGCTTAAATTTTTGGTAAAATAAAATACGCCTATTAGTATATATTTTAGTTTGAAATAATATCACAGAAGACAAGATATTTTTTAATAAAAGAGAAAAGCATAAAAACAGCAAAAAATAAATAAATAAACAAAAATTATTAATTTTTAGTTTGAAGCAATGTTTCTGAAACAACTTCAAACTTAAGTGTTTTGTTTAAAGTCGCAATGTAAGCCTTTTTTGATAAAAGAGAATCAGCATGAAAAAAAAGAAATATTAATAAAATAAAATAGCTTTATATATATTAAAACAACCAACAAAACATTACAAACATAAAGATACATACATACATATTTACATTAAACTTGTCAAATATTTAAACGGAGTGTAAAAGCATCATCTTAGAAAACGGCGCATCCCCTTAATTTTTTCGTTTTGATATTTGTAATATCTATACCAAATTTCAATTTTCTACTGTACCCAATACAGGGTGCACAATGACCTTGAATTGCGCTACTGTTGCCATGACTGAACTGAAGCTGGTGATATTTTCTTAGATATTTTAAATTTGAAATGTTCTTAAGTTGCTTAACCAATTGTTTGATTAATATATAAGCACAATACTTCTAGAGTAAAATATGAGTATCATGAGCATCCTATAAATTAATACTTAGAAACGTGAAATTTAGTACCAGCATCAGCATCATCATTACGTTGCTCTCTCTATAATGCTTCTAAGTAATTTGGTAAACACTCCATAAATCGATATATACATACTTAATATACATATCTGCAAAGTTTTTTAAATGCATACCTAATATTGCCGTGCTTTTTTAATTTTATATAATTGCCATAATGACCACAATGAAAACACAAAGCTAACAAATGGTATAACATGCATTAAATTAAGCTAGTTCGTTTCATTACCATTTACAGCTTCGTGCACACATACATATGACAGAGGTGCGCATAAAAGCAAATTTGCACACACACGTAACCGCATGCCTGCACTTGCTCGCTGCTGTAAAATCATATGAGGTTGGCATTTATATGAAAATTAGCTCATTCAAATTTCCAGCACATATTAGCCACCGCATATGAATATAAATTGAAGAACGGCAAACGAGCACCTTGGTATATATAACAGGAAAGCTGCCAACGTAATGGCAAATCTGGCTATTAAATATAGCTATGTACATATTTACTCTACTTATGTGCGTAGGTTGTTATTAGGCTCCCGTGTACATTTATGAGCGTCGGTTAATTATGTTGAGTTTTATAAATTCGTTTGTATATTTATAGGTAAATTAATTACGACTTCACATGCAGTTGGAAACATGAATGGAGCAATTAACAAGTAAGAAAGTCTAAGTTCGGGCGGAGCCGAACATTAAATACCCGGCGCAAGTATTAAATATATGTTTTCCACCTTTCCGAAAGCTACCGCTACATGATAAGCCGGGGTGTATACATTTTAAGTAAATTAGCGTCCTTAAATTTCGAAATATTG